>NW_026442176.1:6477500-6738069 GCF_026898425.1 Galleria mellonella
TATTTCAATTATATTTAAAACAATATTAATGGTCACAATCCTCGTTTGATGTGCCTTTCATAATTTTATACCGTCGTATTGGCAGTGTGACCATCACTTGTCGCCGCTTATCGGGTGTCCACTGGCGCGTCACAATGATTAACGAGTTGTCCAGACAAAGCCTTAAGACCGTACAGTGTGATGAAAAATATATATATAATGCGTTCATGGAATTATCCACGGATATTGTATTCGTATTGATTTTTATATTGGTGTGCAAGTTATTGATGGTAGATTCAAATATTGCCCTCTTACTGTTACAATAAGGCAAGACCTTATTAATAAGGTAGTAACATAACAGTTTTATGTAACACTACTTAGAATAGAAATTAAAATTGTGTTCTATAAAAAAAAGGCTTCAACTGTGGCAAAACTAATCATTTTGATTAAAAAATTAAACTACTATATTTTAAAAAAAAAATATATATCACTTTATGCGTTGCCGTTTCTGAAGACTAAGGTGTTTTTTTATTGTTTTTTCTGTCGCTATTGTTCACGCAACAACCTTCTAAACTGTAATACAATTGCTGTGTTTATATACTGTGTTTTTTCCCCCATTATAAGGACTAAGGTGTTATACCTCCATAGCCTGTAATTTCTTTGCCACATGCCAACCTTAAAATCAAAACTGTGGCTAAATTGTAGTTTTTTGGCTGCAAGCAACTACTTCATGACAGAAAAATGAATGGGGCATAGATACTTAAGCAGATTTTTGTACAAAATCTCCCTCTGGTAAAATGTTTATGTAAGATAAAATGTCATTTCAACTTAAGACAACAAACTCCTTTTAATTCTATGAAATACATAAGATGTGAATTTTGACGAAATATGATCTGCCTATAATAAATAACAAATTAATTGATATAAAGTCCACTATACACTTTTCTTAACTAGAACCATCAAAATCCTAAACCCGATACCGAAATTGTCGTAACAATGAAGGTATTTGAAGAAAATTATACAGGTCTCGAAGAGGTTCGAACGTCTTCGAACCGTGGATTCAATTTCTAAATTAATGACCGATTTAATCCACAAAAGCAATGCTAAAGCTTCAAATTTCGACGTCCAAATCTTCAAGCAATAAGTTTACGAGTTATGGATAAATTTTGAGCTTCATAATCCGAAATCTGAATTAATTTATGGAGTGGCTCATCTCTCTGTGACCTCTTCGTGAAATATTAACGTACTCGAACCGAGTTTACACTTTGGTTCAAGTTAATAGCGTTACATTTCATTAGGATTTACTTAATGGCAGTAACTGCGGAAACTATAATTTAGATTGACCTCTTTATTTGAGGTTATAATAATTATCTCGAAGTTTTACGACTTGTAAAAGTGACTATCCTTTATTACCATAATGTTTTCTTTACAGAAATTTTACAGTTTGCAAAACTATCTGGTGTATTGTCAGTAAACATTGCGTAAGTCAAAACTTGGCACTTTACAGGAGAGTAAAAAATCTTAATAAAATATCTTTTGTCTGTTCCATTTCTATTGATTTCCTTTACAATATGGGGCAATTGATGAAATTGAGATTTCTGATTAGTTTAAATGATTTGCACTATTGTTAACAATCGAGTCGAAGTCAAACATGAAAATTGATAGAATTTCACTAACGAATTATTTTTATTACAGATCTCATAATTTCGTGGTGAATCGGTCTTGTTCTCATCCCATTAGTAAATAGAAGGCCTTACTTTACTTCTTTTGGCTTATACCATACATAGTTTATGTAGAAGAAGAAATTCTACCTAAATTCTAATTAACTTCTCTAGAATAATTATAATTTGTAAGTTCCTCTCAAATTATTATATAATCAACATGTGATTTAAAAGTGACATTTTGTTAGTGCAACTAACTTTTTGCAAGTTTTGATTATGTCTGTGAATTATATCGTAAAAATCTTGATATACCTACACTATGTGTCATATATTAGATAATATCTAATTTCCCTTTAGTAAGTTCAATATTTCTCTTTCATCATTTAACTACTGAAATATTTGACAAGCCAACAACTATCAGTAAAGAATAAAGACCGATATAAACGTTGAACACTTGACGATGGAATCGCGCATCGAACGCAGTGTCACCGCAACACAATCGCAATGTTCCCGGCACTCGACTGGATGAAAACAAGAGCTCGCGCTCATAAAGTTTTATTACCGTGCTAATAAAGTTTAAGTTTACCCATGAACGACGCTGAAGAAGCCTTGTAATTCATTATTCATATTCGAAGACACGCGCCACGACTGCTAATAATGATTATGCGTGATTTCAACGCCGAACAACGTAAATTAGACTTATATTGGTTTAATTGACAATTGATTGACGCCTTAAAATGGAAATTGGATATAGTAGACGCTAACATTTTTCGACATTCACGACCGTCTAAAGTATTGACAGCCGTTTTAACGTTTATTGTTTAGTAATTAAATTTAAATTGTGTAATAAGTACTACTTGTTGAAGCTTATTTCAAAATTTGTAACTTAAGTATATTTTCAACCTAGCTCGTATGAGATTAAAATCTCTACTTGAACCATGATCGGGCTATATCCTGGTAATTTGAAGTCAGTATTTGAAATATGGATCGACAGGGAGTCCACTCTCATATCCTACAGCCTAAATGGTCGCGTACATCGCTGTTTCAGAGATATTTTCTCCCACAAACACTCAGGTTATGAAATGAGCTCCCTGCCGAGGTTTTCCCAAGAGACTACAGCATGGGGTTCTTCAAAAGGGGGTAAAGAGGTTTCTTCAGGGTCGGCAACGCGCGCGTAATACCTCTGGTATTGCAGGCGTTCATAGTCTACGGTAACCACTTACTATTAATTGGGCCGTATGCTTGATTACCTTAGTGTTATAAAAAAATATGGATAATTAATATTACGGCTTTTGCCATTGTGAGACACAAAGCAAACTTAATTTTTGGATAATACTGTATACAAGAAATACTTATATTTATTTAGTCTTAATAAATATTTGCAATTATATTATGAACAATAAATTATGTGCATAAATATTATTTATACTATCAACAGAATCTATCTCCAATGAAATCAATGCCACCTTGTCGTTTTTGTTGATACAGAGAGCCTAGGTAAGCTTTCAATAGCCCCATCACGAGGCTTAGTGCGAAAATACCCAGTTAAGCTAGTTTGTAACTCAATTTTAACGAAGTGGAACAAATTAGTCTTAGATTTTACAACAAAATCAGGAATGTCTTCACATTGGTCGTGAGCTCGACACGCGTTGAAGGTTTCTAATTTTCATATTACAGCATACATTATCTGCCGGCGGGAACTTATAAACAGCTAAAGGAATTGTTTGTACAAAGTAGTTTGGGAGGTTGCATTATGGCCGTTCGTAGGTATTATTACTCGGGCCGCTCAACTTAGTTCGCAGGAAGTAATATTGGGGAGCAGGCGCTAGGCGGCACACGCACGCTTATATTAAATTTTATATATTTGATCTCCGGACACGGAGAGCTTATACGTCACTCATAACACCCCCAACTTTGGAGGCAAGTGGGATTTTTCTCGAGATTATTGCTGACTAACCGCTACCTTGATGTTAAGGTGGAAATCCAAGTTTGGGAATTCCTTACACTGCAGTTTATGATTTTCAAATTATATTATTAAATGCTTCAAATATTATTTTAAGTGTAATCAGAAATTCAAATTTACTGATTGGAAGGCATTTCAAAGTTAAACAACTAAACAGTGGTCAATATTTGTCTTTGCCGGGAATTTCGAATAAATCCACCCGAGTCAAGTAGGTATTATCATAAATTGTGCGAGAGTCTATTTCCAGTAGAACTATTCATCGTAATTTTGGCAGTTTCTATTAGCTTCATCATTATATTAGCTACTAGCGGCCCGTCCTGGCGTCGCACGGGTGAACATTTTTACTTTTTAAAAAGTGGCCATTAAGGCTGCACACGCGACGGAAGCTTAAAAATGTAGTAACTTCTCCCGTTTTCCCAACATTTCTCTTCACTGCTCTGCTCCTATTGATCGTAGCGTGATGAAAAGTATACTATAACCTGACCAGGAGTATGAAGAATAATTGTACCAAGTTTCGTTAAAATCCGTCGAGTAATTTTTGTTTCTATAACGAACATACAGACAGACAAAAATTTTACTGATTGCATTTTTGACATCAGTATCGATCACTAATTATAGTTCTCTATCTCTGATAGTTATTTTGGAAATATATTTCATGTACAGAATTGAGCTCTCTACAGATTTATTATAAGTATAGCTTAACTGTCCACTACTGAACATAAGCCTTCTCCAGAAGGAATTTTTTGCTCGTAGTTGCCACGCTTGGCAGGCGGGTTGGCAAACGCAGTTAGGCTTTTAATGACGTTTTAAGAGGGACGGTCCTATCCATCTACCATTAAATCCCTTAGTGGCCTCTTACGACACCCATGGGAAAGGAAGTGGTCGGCTATTCTATGCCAGGACCTAAACGGCTTCTATTAGCATGCCAAATGTAAATGAGTGTAAAAAATTACACTGTGGAATAAGAAAATTTAAAAAAGAACTTTGTTATGTTACTATATGATACAAAATATCTCAAGTTAATTGGCGAGAAATATTATAAAATATCAGAATGACTGTTCCGTATCGCTGGCAAAATTTTTTGTTATATTTTGTAAGTATAATATAAAGTTAATTCCCTGTATATATATAATAATAATAAATAATTAGGTATAACTTTTCGAATAACAAATTTTATTTCACATATTTTATTAAATATTTCGGTTCGTTAACCTTGGATACAGGTAACGTTTCTAGTAAAATCTAGACAATACAAGGAATACAATATATCAAGAAAAAGGTTACACTAATTATGAATCGATTTTAAGAATTATTTTGACAATCTATAGAATTTATATTGCTGACCATTCTTTTGGGGAATTTTAATCTATTTTCCATTTTCATGTTTCATCACTGGAGACATATTTTTGCGTTATATATTTATATGTACAATAATTATATTATTTTATTAATTACATAATTATTTTATGTAATGCGATTTATTTATTTTAAAACAAGAATTATTGGACAATATTATTTTTTAATAGTAGAAATCTCTGTTTCTTGTTTTCTTTTTTTTTGTAGAGCAAAATTTACTTCACTTATTGCGTTGTACTTATTAGTTTATATATGACACTTTGAATGCTACACAAGTTGACGGCTAACCTAACAGAAGGCGGTAACCGTTACCTATAGATATTAGCAGTACCATGAATATCGCAGAATACATTGCCCAATGTACCCTCTCACGTGTTACCATTCCTTAGGACTAAGGTGTTTTTTTTTATAAGTGAAAATGGTATGGTAACCCCGCCTGCGCTAACGGGATACGCTGGCGGAGCACCAGGCCATAAAAACAGGCCAGTTAGCCCATCATGATGAATTCATCAGGAATTAACCATGATAGTTTCCAGGGGGAACCCCGAGAAGGTCGTCCTGGTTGGGTATATTGCTAGCAATGGGATTCTCAGTCTCCATTACTAACAATCCCTTTCCCCCCGCGCAGATAAGGTTAATTTCATTTATACCCCTTAAAAAATACGCTCACCCATAAAATGTATGTAATAATAAATAAACTACAAATTTTGATGCATACTAAATCTTATAATACACATTCATCACCTATTTGCGGAGTGATATTATTAATGTAATGATATTTTATGACACGTGATGTTATTTATACCGTTGTATGACAAACTGTGCCAGTCCGTGAGGGATTTCCATTCGCAAACAAGAAAGCACCATAACGTTATGACGTAAAAGTTGACATTGCAATGACACCGGTCGTAGCACTCGCCATAATTATTTTTATAGCTGTATCATTGTGGCCAGTATCAGTCTCACTTTATGACTCCTCATAAAAACTTTCACTTTAGCGATGGTTATACGTACATCGATATGAAGAGAACTGTTCACGAGATTCTAGTGTATTATTCATCCATGTTATTCGGGTAATAAATTGTTAAGATAACATTGTTATTATGTGAATTATTATTAAAATTAGGTATTTTTTTTTTTATACCATAAAGGTGGCAAAAAACATACAGCCCGTCTGATGGTAAACGGTCACTGTAGCCTTTGGACGCCTGCAACACTAGAGGTGTCTTTTTTTTTAATGGGTGAAAATGGAATGGTAATTCCGCCTGCGCTAACGGGATACGCTAGCGAAGCACCAGTGAAAGGTGATAGCTGAGAATGAAAACAGGCTAGTTAGCCCATCATGATGAATTCATCAGGAATTAACCATGATAGTTTCCAGGGGGGACCGCGTGGAGGTCGACTTGGTTGGGTATATTGCTAGCAATGGGATTTTTAGTCTCCATTACTAACAATCTCTTGCCTCTTACACTAGAGGTGTCACGTGCGCGTTGCCGACCCTGAAGAAACCTTAACCATGACCATGACCTCGTCAGTAAGTTCATTCCACAGCCTGAGCGTTTGCAAGAGAAAGTTCCTTTGAAACTGCGCAGTTCGCGGATATTTAAGTTTATATATATATATATATATATATATATATATATATATATATATATAATACACATGCTAATAAAAAAAGTTATATAAATATATATATGTATATATAGAGAATTATAACCTCTCCTGCACTATCGGTACACACCGGCGAGGCACCAATGGAAGATGATGATAGATGAAAATGAAAGCATCGTGATGATTGTCATAAAAATTACCCAAAATAGTTTCCAGCGGGAACCGCATGGAAGTAAGCCAGTTAAGATATATTTAGTAATAACATGAAACTGAACATAGTTGTGGAGACTGGTGTTTAAATTGTGTCTTTGGTCATCAGGATATACCAGCAATATACACTAACTGGTCAACCTCCATGTGCCATGCAATAGAGTCATTAGACTTTATAACTAAAGTAAATAAATCATTGATACATACATACACACATATCCGTCACGCCTGTCTCCCATTAGGGTAGGCAGAAACAATGGAACGCCAAATGCTTCAATTCAAACAAATCTCTTTCGCTTCTTCCACATTCATCAATCTTTTCATACACGCTCGCCGCTACTTTTAATTTGGCCCTTCTTCAGCACGTCGCCATGTCGGCATACGTCAAATAAATCCTTTTACCCCTCAAAACAAGACGTTAGACAAATTTAGATGTAGGAAAAAAGCTAATGAAATATTTTTTTGACAAATAAATTCACTTTTATTTAAGAGATCTGATTCAATCAATCAGTGCAGTTAAACGAAAAAATTTAACAAAATTAAAACCAATAGAGAACTTAATCAATTAGTAAAAAGTTGTAGGTAATAATTAGATACAGATCGGAGCTTCAAAGAATTTACTTAGACTTTATCAGAACTAACTTAGAAGAACGGAAAATATATTCAGAAAAAGGCATATTTAATATCAACAAGTAAAAGGTAAAACTTGTTTATTTATTTATTCGGATTTAAACACACATTATAAATAGTACATACAAAAGTTATTATTACTTATTACTGAATATGTAACTCTCATTTTTTTTGATGGGTGAAAATGGAATGGTAACCCCGCCTGCGCTAACGGGATGCGCTGGCGGATCACCAGTGAAGGGTGACAGATGAGAATAAAAACAGGCCAGTTAGCCCATCATGATGAATTCATCACGAATTAACCATGATAGTTTCCAGGGGGAACCGCGAGGAGGTCGAACTGGTTGGGTATATTGCTAGCAATGGGATTCTCAGTCTCCATTACTAACAATCCCTTTCCCCCAACTCACAACATTATGCTTTTATTACTAAAGAAAAAGTTAATATGGTTGTATGACTAATTAATGAATGACCAATTGCCAGTCTAGTCCCGGTATAGAATAGGCCACCCCTTCCTTTGCCGTATCTTAACAGGTCTCGTAAGAAGCGACTAAAGGAACTTTATTGTAGAGAGATAGGCAGCAGTCTCTCTTAAAACATATCTAAAAGCCTAACTGCGGTTGCCAATCCGCCTGCTAAGTGTGGCAACTACAGGCAAAACTTCCCTTATGCGAAAGCCTGGCTTATGTTCAACAGTGGACAGTCAACGGCTGAAATGATGATTATGACCAATTAATATTACTTAATTACTAGATTTTTGAATTAAATCAACTAGGAAACTTTTAACTTAAATAACATTAGATTGTTGAGAGATTATTAAAATTTATCTAAAAGCTACGATTTGTAAATACCAGCAAATGAACGTCTATTCAATAACCATTCGTATTAATTATGTTTCCCAGACGACTCAGCGTCAATATTTAATATTCTGTTAAAGCAAGTATTTAGAACTAGTTTCCCTGTTATAGCTGGAATAATGTATTTTATAAGTACATTAAGTCTTCTTTATACCTATATTACAATTATGTACTGTAACTCGGTTAATTAGAATTTCAAATCATTTAAATCACTACGTTATCAGTGGGCGGATAAGTAAAATCATGTAAGGTACACCAGAGGTTTGTACAAAAGTCATTTGCTTGGGTACCTCTGTCCCATTCGTATTTCAACCATGAAGCAGTTGTGTTTGCATAGCTGTATTTCGGTTTGAAGGATGGGATATGGCGTGAATTTACAGGGTACAGAGGAATAACACCTGAGTCCTCGGGAATGGCAACGCATGGGGGGTATCATGGGCGAATAAGTATACCCTGTTATGTCCATGGTACTGCTCATATCTATAGACGACCACTTTCCATCAGGTGGGCCGTCAGCTTGTTTGCCATTCTAAGTAGTATAAAAAAAAAGGTAATGTAACCTTTTTATTATACCACTGAGATGGCAAACAAGCATACGGTCCACCTAATAGTAGACGGTTACCGTAGCCTACGAACGCCTGCAATACCAAGGGCATTACACACGTGTTGCCAATCCTGACAAAACTACTTTACCCTTTTCTGAAGAATTCTATGCTGTAGTTTCTTGGAAAAACTTCGACAAAGAGCTCATTCCATAACCAGAGTGTTCGTAGTAGGAAAGATCTGTGAAGCCACGCTGTACGCGATCATCCAGGCTCTAAGGTATGGGGGTAAACTCCCTATCGATGGTGAGCTGTAGGACGATAGAAAATAGCCATGGGAATCATATTGAACAATTCCTCTAAGCACAATCCGTTGTACAAACGGTAAAACACGCAGAGAGAGGCAAAATCTCTCCTAAGATTTAAGAGCTCAAAATCGCTTACAATAAAAACGTTTATTGTTAATAAATACAATCATATCATGTATGATTTATTCGCGAACGGAGCAACCAAGAGAATCAAATAGGTCGTATTCAGCCGTAAAGTCAAGCTGTGAAGTATGGCCCTTATAATAGATAAAATAGGACAGGGCGGTGACACCCTAGTTGTGGTAGCCGTGTGAAGGTGGTGACTGTGTGGAGGGTATGGGGGGGGGGGGAGGCTATTCAAAAACTTTCGCTCAATTACACGCGCGAGAGTTTAGTTTAATTCCCAATCCCGTGTAATAAGATTACTTGTAATACGATTAGCTTTATTACAACGGGCGGATTTTGTTCAGCGCAAATGTTTGCCGCATTATAATCTTTGGTTTGTTATTGTTTAATTGGGTAAATATGTAGTACCTGCCGAATATATTTGGTTTAAATTAATGTAAACCTCTTACAATCTAAAATTTATTGAGTGGGTAACGAAGGGCCACTGGAAAACAAGGGTTCGGTGACCAGGAGTCGGGATAATTATTTGCGATTGGCGGACGATATTGCCTTCTGCCTCTTCTTCAATGTTAAGGATGAAGTTAAAAAAGAAGTAAATGAAATATTTATTAATTCTCATAATTCTGTCATTTCTCTTTAGGTTTATAGTAATACTATGTATATATATATATATATATATATATATATATATATATATATATATATATATATATATATATGTAATTATATGTTTAATAACCGGGATAATAAGCAAATACCCTTCTTCGTCCCATATAGTAAATGTATACCAAAGATGATTGATTAAGCCGTTAAAGCGCTATAAAATAACAAACAAGTGAACTCACTTTCACATTTATAACAGTGGTATTGAAAAGCATTAATAATACTTCCTTTCTCTCATTGATTCAAAATTAATGTTTTTGGACCACTACATGTGACCTCTATTATCTTATCTTCTTTATCATTATTACTGTTTTCAGGTTTCCTTGTATCTTCTAATCTTTTATTTCCTTGAGTATCTTTTACTTATAAATTCCTATAATCTTCCTTTGGTCATTTTAACAGGACTCAAAACACTTGTTTTATGCT
Organism: Galleria mellonella; assembly: GCF_026898425.1. NCBI lineage: Eukaryota > Metazoa > Arthropoda > Insecta > Lepidoptera > Pyralidae > Galleria > Galleria mellonella. The sequence continues at coordinate 6,487,833 of NW_026442176.1, forward strand.
GTACATTCTATTTGTATTATGAATAAATAAATAAATATTTTAGGCACAAAATCTAATGTGTCAAACCAGTAAACAAACCTAAAAATTCTAACCTGACACTGTCACCGACTAACTTTGAAAACGTTTATATTTCTTTTTTGTAATTTGAAGTTCTTTCTTCATCTAATTTACAACACCCAAATTAATTTCTGCACAGGTACGATCCCGCAAAAATCTTGTCAGTTTCACAACTCAATCTATTAGATTAAACTTGATAACGACCGGGCCGCTTTCCGTAACAAACAAGAATAACAACTTAATTCTTGTTTCGAGCCGAGTTCTTATCTCCTAATTCTTTTAATTATGATTTACACTGAAAAAATAAATGTCAGAATTAGTCCGCGGACACGCGATGACGATTTTCTGATTAAAAGAGTTTTTAAGCAAAGAAATTTTAGCTTTCATTGTAAGGAACATGAATTGTTAGTGGAAGATATATTATTAAGTCTAACAATGGTTAGCATTTTATTCTTATTTATCTTTTACTTTTTGGCTATTTAACTGTTACGGTTATTTAAATTATGAAATTTGGCATACGCATAGAATTCGGAATGAGAAAGGACATAGGTTTTCATCTCGTGCAATCAACAAATCCTGATCACGCAAACAAAGTCGCAGGTAAAAATTATCAAGAGAATCTCTTATTATAAATATCGGACATAGAAATTAAGTTGTGTCCAAAAAAACAATGTCCACTATTATAAATAAAATCAGAACACTGGCTTTCATAACATACTACTGGCATAAAGTAGATTCAATGATAGGCAAATAGATTATTGATACTGCTATAACTGAAGTAAGTCTACCCTGCAAAAAGTTGCCTAAACAGCTTTTACATCCTTAGTCAGAACAAGCACCTCCAATCAACTCATCTCAAATATCTCGTTATGTCTCGTCCTCTTCAAAAATAAAGGCTTCATGTCACATTACATAAAAGGAAGGAGTCAAATAATTTCCTACTACTTCTACCTTACATTATTAATATCAGCTTTTTTTATCAATGTTCAAGGTGGAACCAACTCAAATCCTTCCTTCCACTTCGACCTTTAACATTTATAGTGAAGAGGCTTCCACATCTTGAACCACAATGTCCAACCACAATTTTTAGGGTGTCCACGAATCGGTTCCCATTGATATATCAAGGAATTTAATACCTAATTGTTCTGGTCGACGCATTACGTGGCCACATCATCTCAACTGGCCTTTCTATAATTTATCTCCCTAGCGTAATAGGTATTTTATTATATTTTAAATGTTTTATTCATCACATCAGCCGTTAATTTTTCTTTGCCAAACATAAGCCTTCTCCATAAGGGGGGTTTTGTAATAGTTTCCACGCTTGACAGACGTGATGTTTTTTTTTAAATGGATGATAATGGAATGGTAACCCCACCCGCGCTATCGGTATATACCGGCGGGGCACCAGTGAAGGATAATAGGTGAGGATGAAACAGGTCAGTTAGCCCATCGTGACGAATTCAACAAGAATTGTTCACGACGGTTTCCAGGGGGAACCACGTGGAGGTCGACCTAATAAGGTATATTGCTAGCAATGGGGCTGTCAAACTCCATTGCTAACAATCCTTTTCCCCCTGACAGACGGGATGTTGACCACAGTTGGACTTAGGTTATGGTTTCAGAACACTTTATTCATAGCCTCATAATGTTGTTACGAATAAAGGTTAACAGGTTAGTCGTGTTGAGTAATTATAAACTCGAAAGGTTCGTGTTCCTTTCAGCCAATTATCAACTAACAACTTCATTTTGTATTGTTGTGTAGCTATATATAATTCCAGATAGTACCAATCATTCAAGTTGAATAGTATTTATACGATTACATTAGTAACACAAACTTGGCGTTGGATTGGAATCAAAACATAAAACTATCGCAAGACAAGTGTTGAAGCTCGCCTCCCACAATATTTCGTGTCGGCTGTCAGCACAAAGTTGCCACTATTTATCGCGTGGCAACTCCTTTGTAGCCACCCCCCCCCCATGCCAGCCCACCCCTAATCCACCCACCACCGATCTAACCATCCGGAAAACTATTCAAGTTCCCAACTGATGTCTCAGTTGATAGAAAGCGTCAACAAGTACTCCGCCGGTGATGACACTGGATGTTATAAAGGAATTAATTCTAATGCAAATTGTTATATATTTTATTGTTTCCTTAACATTGTTGTTTCACCTCCGTTCCCACTAGTTCACTTCGACTGATAGAGCAATTGAAATTTTATTTCTCATGTGTTCATTTGAGTGACAAGTGTACTTAAGGGATTTTTGTGGCGTATTTTAAACGTGTTTCTAAAAAGGTAATTTATATGATTAGATATTTCTGAATTTTCGGCAATTATGCGAATACCCTTGATTATAATTAACATAATAAAACAGGAAATAAATATAATATTTTAAATAAATAATGGTAAAATATTAAGAAAAAATAAAGTAAGGTCACCTTTTACGATGTTCTTTCGATTTGTTATATTCGTAGACTGTGATCGGAACATTTCTATGAGAGACTTTGAAGGTCCATATTAAAAATATCGATATCAAAATATGATTTACGGCAAAAAATATTAATATTTCCCCGTTGGAATATTTTGAATATATACTTGGTTGATATTTAAATAACTTGCAATACGAATTCGAACGAACGATATTTGACCGAACTAATTTCCGACGCTCGCAGCTTCAGGTACACGGGGAAAATTACATTCAATACAAGTTGGAAAATGGCGATTTTAAAACGGATATTGAACACGGCTTGTATGAAAAAGTTGGTGAAGTTTTCTAAACATCATAAATAGTAGATTAGGCGCTATGCGGAGAGTGAAAAAAAAAATAAAAGAACTTTACAAAAAATTTGTAAGTAATAAATATTATTAAAAAAAGTTTAGTCTTTTATATGTTAATCTTACACTATTGTGGCTTCTTATTAAAAAAGACATAATGACATATAATTAAGTTTTTGTTCAATAAATAAAAACCGATTTCAATTTTGGCAAAAATTTGATTTAAAAACTGAAATAATAAACTAATTTTGATAAAATTTCTATAGACTTGTAAAAGATAAAGAGAAATTTATCTTTTACAAGATAAAAAAAGAATTTTCCAAATCAGTTTACGACTGACAGACTCATGAGGAAACATAAAAAATACAACTGCACTATAAAATCTTTACTTTTAAAATAGTTTTGTTTCATTTTACTAATTCCCTGATGATATATATATATATATATATATATATATATATATATATATATATATATATATATATATATATATATATATATATATATATATATATATATATATATATATATATATATATATATATATATATATATATAATTTCTTTGCCTGCATTTCTTTATCATCAACTGTTACTATTAAATCGTTGGTGAGAATTTACAATCGTTGTTGATAATGAAACGTAGGCAGAGACAATTAAAATGAGACCATGTGTGACTGGAGGAACAATAAAACATTGCATAAACAGTATATATTTGAACTAACAAAAAACGTCTAAAGAAAAACCATAAGTCAAAAAGAACTTGTAATAAATGTAAAAATACTAATATTATAACAAAAAACCTCGTATCACGGTGTTTGTGGTCGAACTTCTACAAAGCAGCTCGACCGATTTTTATGATTTTTTTTTATATTTATTAGGTATGAGAGTAGGTCGTACAGTATATTTCATACTGCTAGATGATTAGAGAACAACGTTTCCTGAGCTACCAACATCATGAACACAGAAACTGAAAGTGATAGTGTCATTTTCTAATAGTTATTAATTGATTGTTACAACAAAAGTAAATTTAAAACATTTGTCATTCTCGGCCTTAGTCCAGCTTCCGACGTATGTTGCAAGACACGTGCTCCAAAGAACTAATACTAAACAATTTGTCTCAACGTCTGGTCCTCGATAAAATCTCCCCTCAACACAATACGGTCTCCTCGTGCTCTCGGTACTCGTATACAACCTCAGAAACTGAGTGAGATTGTTGCAAACTTGATTTATATGCACCGGACGTTGCATAATAAAGTTAAGTGGCACCGCACTTAGGTCGTCAATGAGCAACACAAAGTTGTACCTAATGCAAAAGATGCCTGGATACACTTCAAGTTAGCATGTCTCGTACGTACAGTACGACAGTTTTGCACGAACCACGTTTAGTGTTGTATTTTAATTAACTTCAAATAAAAGAAGGTTTTTCGTACGAATTTACTTTTTCCTCTTTTTTTTTCTTACTTCCTTATAGGTTTATATTATTTGTGTAATATTGAAATAAAATTTTAGTGAAATAAAATCTTGAATTATTAAAAAGCAATTTGTTGTCGGAAATAAATATAATATAAAAAATGTAATCTATTCTGAATATTGTTTTGGTATTTGTAATAATTCTATTCTATGGAAATTATACTAAAATTACTTTAAAGTACTCAATTATTTTCCGTGTGTTCTCGGCGTAGAATAGGCCACCCATTCCTTTCCATAAGTGTCGTAAGAGGCGACTAGAGAAGGGCGAGGGATGGGCAGCAGCGTCCCTCTTTAAACATCTCCAAAGCCTAACTGCGGTTAACAATCCGCCTGCCAAGCGTGGCAACTACTGGCAAAACCCTCCTAGCCCAGCCTCCCCGGATTATGTTCAGCAGTGGACAGTTAAAGGCTGATATGATGATGATGAATTTGAATTTACTGGGTACAGAGGAATAACACCTGAGTCCTTAGGAATGGCAACGCATGGGGGTATCATGGGCGAAACAGTATACTCTGTTATGTCCATGGTACTGCTCATGTCTATAGGCGACGGTTACCACTTTCCATCAGGTGGGCCGTTAATTTGTTTGCCAATCTAAGTTATATAAAAAATAAAAATATTTTTTTTATTGCAAATATACTGATTAATTTATTAGTTTGTTGTATATACTCTTATTTAATATACCAAGTGAAATCTAAAATAAACTTGAACAGTCTCTGAGATAGTAGCAGTGTGTCTACATTAGACAAACTCGCTCCATCATCATCTACAACGTTACGTTCCATCGTCGGCAACCATAAAAGACCATCGTACACGTTCTGGAATTAGTACTATCTTTACAGCCGGAAGGTCCCCGCTCCGGTTATACGTTACTGCGAGCTTCTTTGTATAACCTCTGTACTATGTAATGCGATATATTATGTACTATATCTTTGTTATTTCAAAGTTATATAATTTCTCATATTACATGTTCTTTTTTAAGCAGTTTCTTAAAGGGAGAGATTATCAAATTGCCCTTTTATCAATTGTAAATTTATCTTGACAATTGTTTTTACGATAAATACAGTTGTCTCCCATCTCGATTCTGGATATTAACGTAGGCACGACTCACATGTATGCATTCTAGTTAATTTTAAACTTTCGCGTTGTTTACACATATTTTTTAATACGCAATCGGGACTAAATGCGATAAAAAAGGTTTTACTGGTAAATAGTACCTACAAACCTGCTTCTTTATTGCCGACGTTTCGACGTGCATTGCACCACGTCGTGGTCACAACACGACTACGCCTAAGTCCCGATTGTTTATTTAAGAATATATTTTATTCAGTACCCACGTTTATTATTATATAGTACAGTTTTTTCACACAATATTGCTGATATTATAAATGTTTACAAAAATATAATTCGTAGAAAACGCTGCACGAGCAGTGGCCTCACTCGACGCATTATACCACCTCTATGCACATAGCGCCGAGTCAGCGCAGCGCACCGGCGAATTTTCAAGGAAACAACCACAGTTCACGACTTCACTTTTGGTTCACATATCAGCCAATAAATGCTATTTTATCGTGTTACTACCGTGAAGCAGTTGTGTTTGCATGGGTGTGTTTCGGTTTGAAAGGTGGAATATGGCGTAAATTTACAGGGTACAGAGGAATAACACCTGTGTCCTCAGGAATGGCAACGCATAGGGAGTATCATGGGCAAAACAGTATAACATACTCTGTTATGTCCATGGTACTGCTCATGTCTATAGGCGACAGTTACCACTTTCCATCAGGTGGGCCGTCAGCTTGTTTACCATTCTAAGTTGTATTAAAAAAATTAATAGCTTAAGCATTGCTATAAAAAAATAGTATACACATGGAGAAAGACATGGGCTACTTCTGTCATTCAGACGAAGCTGCGAGTAAAAGCTAGTGCCTAGTCAACTGATTATAATGAAATATAAAAGCTGGTAGTTGCTTCTGGTACTCTGTTCTTTCTGCCTAACCCACTTTATACTATATATAACCTACAGATATAGACCCGACATAAAATAGGCAACCCTTTCGAGGAGGGCAAGGGATGGAGAGATTCCTTTTAAAAAATCTCAAAAGCATAACTGCGGTTACCAATCCACCTGCCAAACATGGCAACTACTGAGAAAACCCCATGGGAAAGGTCTTTGTTCAGCAGTGGGCAGTTAATGGCTAATATTATCATGTTAATAACCTACAAACAAAAATATATCTTATATTTACATAAACAGCAATAATATGTTTTAAAATAAAATTGAAAAGTAGCACCTCAAGTGTATTTTCACCAAGATGTAAAATAGCATTTTCAATCGTAAATACCTGCAACTAACATATCAATTTGGAGGCGAACAACTTGTTGGAGTATAAAAACTTTATTTCTCAGACAGCGGGAAGCATTTATTGTACTCAGGTACTGGCATTAAATTGAAAAGTGTACGCTCCGCTTTGATTGACGACATTCGGGGACCTTTAACTGTGGAAGCAAATTACTTTGCACATAAATCAGGGATCCGGCGGTGTACGGGCCTGCCCAATACTGTCGATATTGAGAAAGTTCGAGAACGCAAGCTGGACCTACGCTGACCTTACACACGCTAATTACTGGCGTTTTCTATTCGACTCTCCCTGGGTGAACCATATTGGGTATTTTATATGTTTCTTTTATTTATTTTCATAATGATAATAATGTCTTTTGTATTTAATATTTTCTTTTGTGTTCTCCAGAATATTCTAAGTATTTCCTTTGTTAGATTTATCAACAAATTCTCCCAAATTTACATCCATTTTATTACCGTTTGTTTGTTAAGGAAATCTGATACCGTTTAAAAGTACACGCTCTGTCTTGTATCTGTACAGATTACTCTACCTATCTTCTTCTCATTAAATCTTCTAAACAACCAATAAAATCGCGTCGCCGACATAAACTCAGTCTCGCCGACAATGTTTGAAAGAAAGAGCTTTAGTCCATCGTAAAATCAGACTTAAGTACCTGTTCAAGATGTTTGCCTGTAACTATGTTATCTGAGATAATGCCGTCGGTCCGATGGCGCGTTTTCTCACATTAATCCGTAGTAAAAAGTCGCGAACTAATCATAAAGTGGACGTTATTGCCGCTCATTATGTGTGGTGTCGGTGTGAGCCGACGCGAGGCGAGAGCTCTATTAGCGAGAGTCGTAAAGACAGTTTATTGCCATCCGATAGCGGGGACACAAACTTTCTGATTTATATACTCCTCGTAATACCTTTAGAGTGTGCCATAATAGCAGGCGCGAGAGATCTGCCCGCAGTAAGAACTCCAACGCGCGGAACGAGGAGGCATTTCGAGTTGTCCCTTTCATACACATGTGGTGTAACTAATGTAATATTGCTGACGTCACACTTTTATGTGTCTCGTCTAGATAAGTATCATCATTGCTGTTGTTGTTTCTTTCATAAAAAATAACATGTATTCTCTTCTCTTACTATGTGATATTATTTGTATCATCCGCTAATTGTCCACTGCTGATCGTAATCTCCCCCATAAGAGGGGTTTTGTCAATAGTTGCCACGCTTGGCAGGCGGGTTAGCAATCGCAGTTTGGTTTTTGGTCATGTTTTAAGAAGAATACTGCTGCCCATCCCTCGCTGTCCGTTAGTCGCCTCTTACGACACCCAAGGGAAAGGAAAAAGTGATCTTTTCTATGCCAGGACCTACATGGCTATTTATAGTGGGTTATTTAATAACTACGTTTTTGCCTTTAAATATTTAAATTTATATATTTTAAATAATTGCATTAAATAAATTCGCAAAGTGAATATTATAATGTAATAGCTGCGTATATAATAGTGTATCTACATTCCATAGACGAGTATTGAGAAATAAGCAGGTACCTTTGATATTGAGTTATTTTTATTAGTTCATACAGTTCAATAACATCATCATATTCATTATTTACATCACGTGCGAACTCTTATAAAACCTTATCAACACATTTTATACGACTTATGACTTATTTCCGCGAACATCCGCTCCTGTTGCCTGTAGGGTTGCCAGCGTCGTATTATAATAATTGCGTTTTACTTTGATAGCTCTTTCCAACTTTACAACTTCGATAATTGTACTGCGTAAAATTATTTTCATGGGCGTTTATTAGACAAATCCAACCAATTACTAATTAGATTTTTTATCGGTGTTTTAAAGAAAATTACTAGAAAATTTAAATTGATGTATCGCATAGATAGTTCAAACCTTTTGATGCCTAAGAATCGGAGTAAAATCTCTGCCTGGCTTTAAGATGAGTTGGCATGAAGACATATACATAGATACACATGTTTTGCAAGTACCTAACATGAAGTGCTCGCTAGAACTGTCAACCCTGGTACACAGGTTCGTGTTAGCACAACACAGGTCTATTATAAACTTTATAGGTTGTATTTCTTTTGAGCTGTAAAACGTAATAGCCACTCTAAACTTGACATTTAATATTTGTAGCATTCGAAATGTAGGAAACCTTATATTTATTTATTGGATTGTAGGAGTAAACTACTTACATATGTGTATCGCATATTTATGTCCGTCCAGCATCGATACCAGAGTTGAGTAATCTTCGCCCTTACTGAAACTCCCATAAGAAACAGTTTGTCAGGGTTGGCAATGTATAGTTCTCGGTATAGCAATCGCTCATAATTTGCTGATGTCATCAGATACAGAAGCTTTAAAATGTCAATGACTATTAATATGTAGTCCATCTGATATTAAATCTCCTACAAACAGTCTATGCATTTTTATAATACGAATATGTCGGAGTCATAACACTGAATAAAATGTCACTGCCACATTGCACCCTTTAAAGTACAAAACGCCAGCAAGCTAGCTACTTAGCAGATATTTGTGCATTTTTTTATTTTAGTAGACTTTATTCAATGAAATAACAAAAAACAAGTTAAACAGTATCTTTACAAATGAAATTAAATCACAATAAGAAAAAAAAAGCGAAATTTTCTCTTTCCGATTTCCAAGAAGGCTGAACAGTGAGATAATTGCCGTGATTTTGGGAACGGCTAAACATGAAGAGCGGAGCCTCATTCTGGACAATAGACTGTACAACACAACAATAGATGTAAATAAAGACTGGGCGCTGGCAGCAATCGCTTGTTAGTTCGTGACTGCGGGCATTATCGTAGCTCTCTAAACTGTAATTTGATATTATTTTCATCCGCCTCCCGCTCAATGGCCCTCTTTCTTTATTTCGCTGCAGTGTTAGATAATAATTGTGGACGTGAAGGAAACCATAACTAACGAATGTAACAGACTCGTGCTCCACTTAAAGTTGTTTGCGGAGTAAATTTCGTTGTATTATATAGTAGATATAAAAAGCTTAACAACACAAAGCATAGTCGTAACGTATTGTGAGCTAGATCTAAGAGATGTGATCGTTTAATCCTTCTTTGCATTTGATTTTATTTATTGGTGAAATAAATCAAGGTGATATAATCCATGTTTTTTTTTTCTGCATGGACATTAAAAAGGGATCCAGACACGATCAACTGAAAGTATATTTTTTGGGCATTCAATGTTATGATGGAAATTTCCAACATTATGCAAAGAAGGGTTAAATGTGCGAATTCTCTTTAGATAATTAATTCAAAATCTATGTATAAAAATTGTTAATTGAACATATTTTTTTTTTATATCAAGATGAGCAGTATTCATTAAATCGAATAATTATATCATATGTCAGACGTAAACTTTACTTAATATACGGCTCTCCCATAAAGGCAGTTTTTCCAATAGATGGCATGCTTGATTGGCGAGTTGGCAACCGCAGTTAAGCTTTGATATTTTAAGAGTCTTAATTATTCTATACTTGGTCAGATAATGATTAACAGTAATCCGGATATACTAAGATCGAGTCTCGCCGTTAATAGAATATATTTCTTATTTTTCCAATACCTAAAATGAACGTAAGATGGATTATTTTGCTTTAATTGAGACATTGCACTATATACGTCCTGTCGTATCATAGATTGGTAGTATGTATGTAGTATAGCTTCAACTTCGTGCTAATCGTATTAACTGCTTCATGTTCTATAGGCGTTTTAATTTTTTTCTTATTTCTTCCTACCTTTTCGTTTTGAAATTTCAAATTTATTAATAGTCTGTTTTCAGTTTCAATTTTTACATTAAGTCTGGTTTTCTTTTAATATTTCGTTTAACTATAATTATTCGTATCGACTTTATTTGCATCTACAGTATATGTTTCGAGATTGGCCATCTATTATTTTACGATGTAACACAATAGTTCTTATACAACAAGGTATTTTCGACAATTTATTACATTAAGAAACCCACTGCTGTGGGTGGATTTCTTTCGTAAATAAGAGCTTGTAAGCTATATTTAAATTGAAATATAAATTTGTAAATTTCTTTATTTTTATAAACGATAATGGAGTTAGTGACCAATTCAATAAGAATTGTTCACGATGGTTTCCAGGGGGAACCACGTGGAGGTCGACGTATTAGGCCTTTTGCTAGCAATGGGGCTTTCAAACTCCATTGCTAATATATAGAAGCGGTTATTACGTCATATTTAATAATGAAGTTGAATAAGATGAATGCATTGAAAATTAAACACAAGTTATTGAAATTTGTTTCCAAGATAAACCGCGTGGAAGTCGATTCGACTTTCTAGCAATGAAGTCGTTAGTTCCTATCGCTAACAGTCTCTATTCCATGGCTTATTGTCATCATGATCGCGAGTTTTATTTCTCTTGCACATACTATATTTTTACTTCGTCATCAGACGTATATTTCATTTACTTATTATTAGTAAATTCTATCTAGTTTCTAAGAAACATTCAAATTGCAATACAAAAGCAAGTAAAACAAAAGCGGCATTAACAAAGCAAACGCTGACAGTTCCACTAACGACTCTGCAGTTCGTGCATAGAGAAATCACAGATTCCCAATCCCGGCGGAGTCGGGAAAGTTCATTATAAGAGCAAAGTTTGGAAACTAAAAGAAAAATATCTGCGAAACAGCTCCATTGCGAGTGAGGTGCTGAAATACATAGTACATTCGAACTAAATCCGAGTACAACTTTTTGGAGTGCAACTCTTGAGTAAGGATCTGTGTTCAACGAATGCGCCGCGTAGTTCCCTATACACGATGCACTATGCAGTATGCACTCACGGAGACTGACAATATAACAACATCGCGTCGTATTTACGCACGTTTATAAAAATATTGTTATTTATATTTAATATTAAATGCGGACGCATAAAAAACTATCCCGCAGCTCCACTCGTGTGAATCAGGACATAAAGTACTCCATACTCGTATGCTATCATTTCAGCCATTATCATTTCAGCCATTATCATTTCAGCCATTATCTGTCCACTGCTGGACATAAGCGGCGTGAATTTGGCGTGAATTTACTGGGTATAGAGGAATAACACTTGAGTCCTCAGGAATGACAACGCATGGAGGGTATCATGGGCAAAACAGTATACTCTGTTATGGTACTGCTCATGTCTATAGGAAACGGTTACCACTTTCCATCAGGTGGGCCGTCAGCTTGTTTGCCATTTTAAGTTGTATAAAAAAAAATAAGCCTCCCCCATAGATGGCCATAAAGAATGGTCCATCAAGTGTGCTAAAGTTTTTTTCCTATGTACTCTGTAAATTCACGCCATATCCCACCCTTCAAACCGAAACACAGCCATGCAAACACAACTGCTTCACGGTAGAAACACGAATGGGACAGAGGTACCCAAGCAATCGACTTTTGTACAAAGTCTCCCTCTGGTAAAGTGCCGTTAGTGTATAAATATTTGCAATACATTTCAATGGTTTAATTTTGCAACAGCAATCAAAGACTATATAAAAATGACGCTGTTATTAACCACTTACATTAATATAAGTTTATGCAAATTATTGCTGAATAAGAGTCGCCTAGAACGTTGCATGACGACCATACTCTTATACTCGTAATGTATTCGTAATCCGTACATGCGAAATTAGTACGACAACTTTAAATTTAGTTACCATCGATAAGGGCTCGTTAAATTACGTAATAGCTTAACTTGTTTTTCGTAATAACTCATTCGGCTTTGTCAGAAAACTAAGTGAAAATTTTAATAATAGTTCGCAATTTTTTACGGCCGGGTTGAATTTTGAGTAAACAATAAAATTGAAGCAGAGTCTAATATAGCGTTTCATACACGACCACAGTATTTCTCAGTCTCTCTCACTAAAACATAATTAACAACTTAATATTATAATAAAATCACAATTCTAAGGATCATTATGAAATTAAAAAATATAGAAAAAATTCAGTTAGAACTACTTAAAATTTATTTACTGATAATCTGTAATTGTTAAACTATCGCAAAAGATGTAAAATTTTACAAATTCGTTTACGATCTGACATTTTAAAATCGGCGCTATTGCATCCTAGTAAGTACTAAATAGTAGAATTATACTAAATAAAATTACAAGGTATTGTACTTTAGAAATTAATTCCACTTGTCACGTAAATGATTAGAGGTGAAGATAGATAAAATGTTAATAGTCGAGATGGACATTTGCAAAATAAAGCTGATTCAAATTCAAAGCAAACCTGGAGTGTATTTCGTGTTAACCGTCTGGATAAGCAGCGTCATTGGAATGAAGTTGTCACTACAATGTACGACATTAATCACCGCTCTATCCAAATGCAAACTGTTGAATAGCATCCCGAGCTTTCGAAATGGAACTATTAGATCTCCTGTGATGGGAAGCAGTTTTTGCTCAATTCTAAATGAAATGTACTGTAACTGATGGAATTCAATCTTTCGGATCCAATCAATGACGAAATCTAAAAAAAATAAGCTTAGTTCATATAAATAAAAATTAATCGCTCGATGTGTTGCTAAGCGCTAAATTTGAGGACGCGAGGACAGTTATTATCTTTTTAGTATTCATTAACAATTTAAAAAACGGTGAATTCATTCGTTACAAAATTTAATTTTGAAAGTAACTTAAAAAGTTACAGATTGTCTCTCGTTTGTTTCTTTTTTGAAAAAGAAATTTTTCCTTGGTCATGTTTTTGTATTTTTATTACATTTCGAGTCCCGCTAAACCACCATCATTCAACAACATTTACTGCTTCTTTAATTTTTATAGCTGTATGAAAAAAAAATCACGAACACACTAAGGGTAGCTCGTAATAATAACTCAGTGCAGGTATATTAAAATGAGTGCTCTTTTGTGGTTATTATTTACGTCGCTTACCACGTAAAAAACTTTGGCCGCATTTTTCTACGGTCACTGCATTTTTGATAGCATACATTTTAGTTTTAATAGCTACATCAGAAAGGAAGTGAACTATAAACGTCTGGTGATTATTATGAAGTGTCTAATATTTGTAATCTTCTAATCCAAAAATATCCAATGGAAGAATTTTTCTCACATTTTCCTATAAATTTTATATTGAATGTGAAAGAAGCGAAAGAGGTGTGTTTGAATCGAAGCATCTGACGTTCCATTGTTTCTGCCTACCCTAACTGGAGACAGGCGGGACAGATATGTATGTGTGTATGAACATTTTATGTTCATACTAATAGAATTTCAAACTAAGTTAAACATTAGGCGTTGTTCAAAGCATTTTGGTGGAAGCTTTAGATAATGATACAAGGTTTCTATATACATATCACTCCAAAATCTATATACTGTGAAGTGATATATTCACGTTTAGCCATATAATAAAACCTTTTAATACCGTTTCAAGACCAATGACATTAAAACAAAAATTGAAATATATTCCAAATCTTTGTTTGACCAAATTAAAAATCACGCGATGTAGATAGTTCGAAAGTTACGGGATCCAAGACCTGTAGATTTTTTTTAATCTATTACTTAATTATATTTTATTTACTAACAATAATTTTACATTTTACTGAGTACATTATACGAATATAATCCAGGTGTTGAGATTATCCCCATCTCTTGAATTAATGAAGGTTATTAAAAGCTTCAACCACAATAGAAGGCTCAGTCGGATTTTGAAAATTTACATACAAACTTTTGGTGTCGAATATTTTATTAACACACAACAGGAGCACAAGGTCACACTGTAGAATTTGTATAACAAAAAGCAATGAATATGTAGGATAGAACTCTATTCGAGCATGTTCAATTTGCCCAGTGCAGCTGACTGGACCGATAATTCAGCAAACGACAAGAGGCGACACCAGGATCATTGTATTAGTGGGATGAGGAGGGTGTGGGCCCTAATCGTCCAAATTAGACCTCTGATTGGTCCGAACCCTGATTGACAGCGATGAAGTGTGGCTCTTTTCTTGCTGCGTAGTATGCAGTTATTAGTAATGTTTCAGTTCCCTGTCAAGAAATGTGTGTAGAATCCCATCTATCTATTTAATTTGTGATCAATTTAACTTTTATAGTATAGTGTGATTTTAATAATAAATATCTTTACATCATTGCAAAAGGATGTAAATCCTTTGATTCTTTTACTTCTATTGTTATTATTTATGTGCTCCGGATGAAATTGATCATTAGCATTTCATTGAATGAAATAAAACATTTATTCCACAAAACATTTTTGTAGCTAGACGCGCCATGAGTATGGAATGTTTAAATTTATTTAACATTTTTAGATCCGTGTATGCTTCATTGAAAGATGTCCAGTTTTACGGGTGGAAAACTACGCTTAAAATGCTAATAACTTCAACTTAGCCCCGTTTATACATAGTTCCAAAAACTCATAATAAAGCAAAACATGGAACATATTTCGGTTTATTATTATTCATTAGGTATTATAATATGTTTCTCATCCTAAAGCAACAAATTGTTTTGTTAGTATAAACAAAAGTCTTCTCATATGGTAAAGTTCGAAATATAGAAGGGATGAATATAGAATCAAAAGCAAGTAACTGTTGCCAGATGAGTAAGAGTAAGCACCTACCGAGCGATTGTTATTTTTAGAAATCATCCATAATATAGTAATGGGACATAAGCCGAAAAAATAATTGAAACTATATTTGTTCAGACAAACGAATAATACTACTAGTATGTTATCTAGTAGTGGAGAATTGAAAATTCTCTCTTATATACATATATACACAATTTGTTGTCACCAATGCACCAGATGCTAGGCAATTTTAAAGATGTTCTTTATTTGTTCATTAAATAAAAAGACCAAAATGTCTATACCTACTATAACTATCACAACGTTGGGCTAAACGACACGATTTGATTACTTATCTTTTCCAACTTGTTCGTTCTGAACTTATTTAGTAGAACAAAAATCAGTTGGAATTGTAGGAAAGTTATAAAATAAATGCAACTCATTGCGATCATCAACTAATCATTATTCACTAGAACGTAACAATTTTAATTTAATAAGACTTATAACAATAATAAATGTGAATGCTACACTAGCACTCATAATATACTTGTACGACAATATTGATAAAACTACCTATATGGTATTTAACATCTGAGACTATCATAATTATATCGCTGAACTAGTCATTTAAACATTCAATTAAGTTAGCATCACCAAGCAATTTGTTAGCAAGTTTAAGCGTAACTCGAATTGTTTCTACGTAATTAAATCCTAACCTTTGGAATATTTTAATTTCATTGTTTAACTTTTACAGTGTAATTACTTTGTTTAAGTTTTATTTGCAACCCAAATGGTTAATTTTAATGCTGTCTCTGTGCTGTACTCGAAATAGTTTCTAATGTTATACAAGATAGATAATTGTGTTGGATAATGTAACCTCTGGTAATGTAAATAAGAGTAATATTAAGATGAATGTCGAAGTGCATGAACATGAATACATAATATACTAAATATTACTTATAGTCTCCATGCAAAGTACTAATTATTTAATAGGTAATCATAAAAGTTTCGAAGGTACATACGGAATATGGAAGCCTTAGTTCTCAATAATGCCAACCTATGAAAAGGAAGTTTATAGCGTCCTTTGTAATGCCAATGTCAACTTTTTTAGTATTCCAAGTTACATTAAATAAATAAGTAGCGATTGATAGTTGTAATACATGTAGACAGATGCCAGATTTCTTTAATTTTTAATTACATAGATCAAGACTAATAATGATGAATGGTAGACAAATAATAGATGGATAGAATGTGGAAAAGATGATATTGCTAGAATGGAAACTAATTTTAATATTTTTTAAACTATAACCTTGCTGTGGTTGCCTTTAAATTTAAGAACAGCTGTAATCCACTAGTGAAATGTATCAAAATATTTCTCTGTATCTTATGTCGTTGATCCTAAATAAATAAATAAATGAATAATACTGTTGTAAGATAAGAACAGAAAGATGATGATCTCAAACTGAGACGACTAGTACCAAAATAAATCAAGTAGCACATGTCAGCTAATTTAAAAGATTTTTATTTATTACAAATATGTGTACATGGCGGACTTAATGCTAAAAGCATTCTCTCCCAGTCAACCATAGGGAAGTGTCAGAATACTCGAATGCGGTACTACTAATTATTGATATACATACATACTAAAATTACATATATAAACGAATAGATATAAATAACAAATATACTTACACATATATGATATATACTATATTATATACGAAATTGAGAATAATATAAAGCACGAGCAGTAAGCTCGGATAAAGATAAAAAGTGAACGTGAACGCTTTTTTTGAAAGACGGTTTAGTCGGTAGTCTCTTAATGGCATCAGGAAGCGCGTTCCAGAGTCGTAAAGAATGTAGGAGAAAAGAGTTTGAAGCGTAACCAGTACGGTGAGAGGGAAAAGATAGTTGGAGAGTATTATTGGAAGGAAGGTTACGTTCGTGAGTTTCAAAAAGATACTGGAATTTACTCCTTTCGTTTTCTAAACTAGTCCAGCTGACATTCAAACCCATAACCTTATTTATGTGGCCACCACTGCGTCAGGTGGTTCAGATATAAAACAATATTCAAATGAAACTAATTGAATCGCTTGGATTTAGTTGTAGGTAGCGTAGTGCGGGCACATGACAAACGCCCTCAAGTCACGCCTGCTGTATAACCTCATATTGTAACCTCTTAATAGTGGATTGCTGGTTTTGTCGATAATTAAAGTTATAGCTCAGGGAGGCGTAGGTAGTAACAGACGGAGTCAACGTACCATAAAACGCTGAAATGATACCCGCCTAAATTAATATAATTATAATAATTGTAGCAAGAGCTATGATAGCTATCCTTGGTCCTAAAATAGATGTATTAAATAACATGAGGATTTACAAAATGGGATTTTTAGTTTCATCAACTTTATTATCATTTCAGCTGGTTTTTTTTTAATGAGTGATAATGGAATGGTAACGCCGCCTGCGCTATTGGTATACACTAGCGGAGCACCAGTGAGGGATGATAAGTGAGGATGAAAACAGGTCAGTTAGCCCATTATGACGAATTCCACTAGAATTAACCACGATGGTTTCCAGGGGGAACCGCTTGGAGGTCGACCTGACAGGGTGTATTGCTAGCAATGGGTTAGTCAGACCACGTTACTAACAATCCCTTCCCCCCTCCCATTTTAGCTGTTGTCTGTCCACTGCTAAACAAAGATCTTCTCCACAGAACGGGAGCGTTCTTTATAGCAGTTTACCATTGGGGGGTTTTATCAGTAGTTGCCATGCTTGGCAAGTGGATTGACAACCGCAGCTTTTAGTGATATTTAAGAGGGACGCTGTTGCCCATCCTTTAAGTTTCCTTAATCCCCTCTTATGACACTCATGGCAAAGGAAGGGATGGCCCCGTTCTATGCCGAGACCACAGGGCACGTATGAACTTATTTATTCCTAATTATTACGAAGTAAAAATGTTCTAATTATATTGAATATTTGTAACTCGAACAACTCGACTTGTGTTTAAATCGTTAGTTAAATTTGAATACATATACACACTGTTAAACTTTTTATCCTAAAAAAACTGTTACTGTTTGAATATTGTAATATTTATAGAATTCCATTAATTTCACAAAAAAAAAAAAAAACTAGACTATTTTTTATCATTCTGGCTCACATTGTGTGAGTGTGTTTTGTACATTTTTAATTCAAACAACTTGTAGGAACATTTTGCTTCTTCAGTCAAGAATTTTACTATGTCCTCCAATGATTTTAAATGTATATGACTATTAACTTTTAATTCGACAAGGAGTTCATCCTCATGCCCTACAGCCTCAATGGTCGCACACTGCGCGGTTTCAGAGATGTTTCCTCCCACGAACGCTCAGGTTGTGAAATGAGCTCCCTGTCGAAATTTTCCCAAGAGACTACAGCATGGGGTTCTTCAAAAGGGGGGTAAAGAGGTTTCTTCAGGGTCGGCAACGCACGCGAAATACCTCCGGTATTGCAGGTGTTCATAGGCTACGGTAACCATTTACCATCAGGTGGGCCGTATGCTTGTTTGTCACCTAGTGCACTAAAGTTCTCATAGTGGGTAACAAATACTACCGAGTCACGCTTGCAATTTAAAGTACCACGTAATAGCCACGAGCATCGGCTTAATTTACGACTGTTAATTGATTTACAATAATTATTCAGCGAAACTGTACATCAGGCCTTTGCCAATTAACACTAAATTGCCAAATGACAATATTAGCTTGCGTACTCAAGGACTCGCGAGTACAAACGGAACTGGTTCAAAAAGTGTTTCAGTTTGAAGAGCGGAGTGTGGCAGTGAAAGTGCAAGGTACAGACGCTTAATATATTAATCCTCAGGAATGATAACCAATAATAATGATGATTGGTACTGCGGACATGACAGAATCATGAACAGTACAATATCGTACTATAACGTCTATGGCTCCATCTTTTTTTTATTCCTTTTTTTTAAATATTTTCCTAAGTCAATTTACTTGCATTAAAAAAATATTGTTTTAATTAACTTAAATAAGTTATGAATTCCAGACAAATTATCTTTTTGAAGACTAGGCAGCATGGTCTCCGACCTTAGCCTGTTCCAAACGGAACAAACGTACTAAAAAAAAAAATTAAATAAGTTATGAGTAAGGCTCTATTTTAGTATCTACTCATTTTTAGTAACTATTAAGTTTTTTTTTTATTTTATTAGATGAAAAGTTTCTTGGACTTACTTTAAAGTTGTTAATTAAATAATTGCATTATTATTGTAATTAGTACTAAGTCCATGTTCGCAATTTACTTTTTTAGCTGATGGGTCGTAGACAAAGCTTTATAATTTAAAAAAAAGTCTATGGTTCTATTCATGTTTATGGAGCTTAGTTAATATTTTTCGTTATCTGATCTAATAGCATATTTGCCATTCCAATGATAAAAAGAAGAAAGAAGGAACTTAAGAATATAGATCTAAATTAACGATGCGCGAATCCGAATGATTTTGTTATTCGAATAATTAGTAATTACTAATTTCATAATTCGACTACTAAATTAGCAATATACTAATTTCTGTATTCAAATGATTTTAATAATTAGTCACTAATTACAATAACAAAGTCCTTTCTCTGAATCTGTTTACTTCTCAGTTCATTCCACAATCTGTATCTATTACCACTACGTTACTATCTTAGTAAAAACGATGACGAAAGAAAAACGCCACCAAATACTAAAATATTAACTTTATAATACGTGTTGTAGTACTTTCGCAATTTCCTACAAAAACTGTACTTACTTTTATCAACACTTGGTAATTTTTACTAAATTTAAATTGGCAACACCCATAAAAACACATAAAACTTAAGACTGGAATGTCTTGACGAATGAACGATTGAGTCGACTCGACTATGTTCGTATCGACTCGTCTATGTTCGTATCGACTCGTACATCAACGACTACAAATAAATGATATTAGTAATCGGATGACATTAGTAGGCGAATGATTTAAAAATCATTCGAATAATCCGAATGATTTGTTGAGTCGAATAATCCGAATGATTTGTTGAGTCGAAAAATTAGTAATCGGATTAATAAAGTCGCGCATCGCTAACCTATGCAAATATTTTGTTCCCTATACTTACACTACAAGGTATTCGGCGCAAATATACATATACATATAGATAGACAATATTATAAACATAACATAGTGGGGCGGAATGCTGTATCTCTAAATCAAGTGGGATTACACTTGCACAGGAAGCGCTTCCGTGCTAACCATTCTATACGTTTTACATAGAAATGGCAATCCTAATGTTTGGCTTTGTAATATATTGCCTAGTTGTATTGATAGTACTATCAACTCGAAACCAAAGATAGAGTAGACAGATTCGAAGTGGGTTTCCTATTCACTATATACTTTTTCACCATATAGTTCCAGCGTCAGGGGTGTCCTTCTCTAGTAATCTATCCGATTCTAGAATAAGGACATACGGATATGCGACCCCGGCCTCCCGAGCTACTGCAGTGTCCTAGTCCTTTCCGCAACTGCAGTGTCCCCCTCTCCCCCTTCCTTTCCCACATAAATTCCTTATTCCTCTCATTTACTAATTTCCCTTACGCATTTCTAATGTTCCCTTCCTTTTTTCCTCAATCCTTTCCTCCAAAGCGTAGGTGGCGGAAACCACCAACAAATGCATTCCCAAAGAGGGTTGACGTCTGGCAGGCGGTATTGCAGGCGTTCATAATGTACGGTAACCGCTTACTATCAAGCCGGAACGTATGCTTATTTCCCACCTGTGGTATAAAAAAACTTATGCCAATTCAATGTACAATTAAGTATTAGTTATTACAATATGAAATCTAGCGATAATATTCGTGGACTTGAACATCTACTGACTTCGAAATTACGCGTAGTCAGGCATCCCCGAAGTTAACACGAGATCAAAGCCGACATATATAATTATAAAATAAATTCGAGCAACATTGAACAATGTTGAGACTTGTGACGGTCTAAGAGGCTGTGTATAATAAGAACGCTTCCGTTTTAGCCATTCGGCTGCGGTACGCTAAAAATATAAATTTATCCTACCCACCGCAATACAATATGGCGTCGCCCGGATAATCCACAGCGGTATATCATGCTAATTTTAATCGCCTCGTGGTTGCCTTGTTATTTTCACCAAACCATTTTACCTGGATGCAAATTATACTTGTAAACACTCGTTATTTTTAAAACAAAATTTCACAGCATTATATTAATTGAAACCTAGCGTCTTTTCTGCAGTATGAGGAAATAATGTCCCTACGGCTTGACAATGTAATTCTAGGAATTGGATTAATCCTGCTACTATAATAAATGCGGAAATTGAGGACAGATGAATGTTTGTTACTCTTTATCACAAAAACTATTGAACGGGTTTGAAATAAATAAGGTACACGGATTTGTTTGCTACTTTTAAATTTTAATTAATTAATTTATTTTATTTAACTTTAATAGGGAAGCATTAAATACTTAAAATATATAAATAATAAATACAGGAATAACCATACATCAGTGAAGTTGCCACAATAAACTACGCATCACTACCATACCGCCACTACCAGAGGTCTACCAGAGGGAGACTTGGTACAAAAGTCGTTTGCTTAGGCACCTCCTGGTCCTGGTTAATGGACATATTCCAGTAACACGGCCGAAGTCGTGGTTTTTTTTTTTTATAGGTGAAAATGGTATGGTAACCCCGCCTCGCCTGCGCTAACGGGATACGCTGGCGGAGCACCAGTGAAGGGTGATAGATGAGAATGAAAACAGGCTACTTAGCCCATCATGATGAATTAATCAGGAATTAACCATGATAGTTTCCAAGGAGAACCGCGAGGAGGAGGTCGACCTGGTTAGGTATATTGCTAGCAATGCGATTCACAGTCTCCATTACTAACAATCCCTTTCCCCCCTGAAGTCGTGGTTGGAGATTAATAGAGTGGTATAATTAAATAAAACCTCCGTGTATTTATAGATTCAATCAACGGCAGTGTTAGCATAAAAGAGAAATAAACTACTCGGTGAATGCAGTTATAGAAGAAGTAATTTCCTGTGCGGATGGAGCACACTAGTTTCAGATACAGTTTCCGAGTTATGGAGCGGTGTTCGCGCGAAACGCGCTTCTATCGCCGACAAATATCTGACAAACAGACAGGAAGGGATAACCCAGTTCTGAAGCGAGATTTGTTTCAGCCAGTTTGCAGTTGCACTCGTACAGAGTGCCTATAACAAAGCGGCTCCCGAGCCCGTACTAAATTCAGCATCTCACTGGTGACTCGCTAATAAATTCTTCCGAAATACACATTTTATAATAGTAATTTTATTTACAACTTTAAAAAAAAAACCAAAATGTTTATCGAATAAAGAGGTTTCTTCAGGGTCGGCAACGCACGCGTAATACCTCTGGTATTGCAGGTGTTCATAGGCTACGGTAACCACTTACCATCAGCTGGGCCATATGCTTGTTTGCAACTTTTTAAATATTTGTAGTCTAGTGTTATTTAATTCATTATAATTGTTACTTCATGTTAAAAAAATGCTGTAAATACCTATAATGCCTATTATTGTGCATTAATATTGTATTATATTTAATGTTTGTTATACCTGTATGTTATAATGCAATATGCTGTTGGTGTTCCTTAAATAAATAAATAAATAAATTAGTCTGTTTTGGAATCCTGCAATGAGGAAGAGGACGTTGATATTCGCGACACAGTTTTATACTTCTGCGGATATCATCGTATTTCAATAATATTGTAACCAATGTTTTTGTTCCAAATATAGAATTATTATTATTATTATATATACTTTTTTAGTTGGTTAAAAATGCAATAGTGCCAACTGCACTATCGGTATACGCTGGCGAGGTACCTGTGAAAGGTGAGAAATAAAGTCAAGTTAGTTGGCCTGTTGTGATGAATTCAACGATAATTAACAGAGATAGTGTCCAAAGGGAACTGCACGTCACCCTAATAGATTATTTAGTGAATAGGTTCATACTCATACTTGATATTTAAAGGGCCTGTAAGATCCAAATAAATGCTTATAATCTAAATATTTTATTGAATCGATTATTAAGAAATATTGTTTATTACTTTTAGAAATAAAATAGCTATGACGACTTTGGTGATACAGTGGTTAATATACCGCCTTATCTTTCAATAGTCGTGTATTCGGTTCCCGCACAAATTCATGACTGTCTGTTTGTATTAATTATGGTGCCTTTTAAGTATATATCTACGAAAAGTAAGTATTTAAACCATTTTTGTCAGTTGTCTAATACCTATATTTTTTGTGTAGTTTGAACCTAGACTACGCTATCCAAGGTTATTACAATTTAAAAAGAATAAAATTATTTTGTAAAGTGGTTAAATAGAGGGCGATTGTATATAATCAAACAGAATTTAAAGAATACGTAAAAAAGCAATTATATAATAATAACCGTAATACCGCATTCAAGTGTTCTGACACTTCCCTATGGTTGACTGGGAGAGAATGCTTCTAGCATTAAGTCCGCCATGTACACATATTTGTACTAATGAATAAATAAATAGGTTCATCTTCTATTTTAATATATTCTGGTTTTTATGTTACATACATATATATCAGTCAATTGATATAAAAAGGTAAACAAATGGTTTTATACCTTGTACACATTGTAGGGGGCGCCGGTGCAGCGCGGAGCCCCCGGACAGTTTTGCACTGTCGCCGCCCACTCAATCTGATCGTTACCAGCGAATCATCCAAGCGAACTTTTGTATTCTAAGCCGAGGATTTACTAAATCGCTAGCCTGCAGCCCATAAAATTTTATGTATACGATATGAAATTGACTGTCTCCATTTTATATGAAAGGAATAGAGCCGGGATAATTCTATCAGTAACATTGAAATGTTTTTTAGTAACATACTTGCTGTTCTCCGCGACATTGATTATACAGATGCGTCAGAAAATTGATAATTTTATCCTGTAATCTATCTATCTATCAAATACCCGTAAGTTTCAAGTATAATAGGGAGACTTTGTACAAAAGTCGTTTGCTTGGGTACCTCTGTCTCATTCGTGTTTCCACCGTGAAGCAGTTGTGTTTGTATGGCTGTGTTTCGGTTTGAAAAGTGGAATGTGACAGTGAATTTACAGGGTACAGAGGAATAACACCTGAGTCCTCAGGAATGACAATGCATGGGGCGTATCATGGACGAAACGGTACACTCTCTTATGTCCATAGTACTACACATGTCTATAACCGACGATTACCACTTTCCATAAGGTGGGCCGTCAGCTTGTTTGCCATTTTAAGTTGTATAGAAAAAAAATGATTATAATAACATAAATCGATTGAAAAAAGAATTGTATGTATTTAATAATAATTTGTATATTTTATATGTATTTTATATTAACGTCATCATTAATTAATTTTAAATAAGTATTAAAAACAGATATTGAACTTTATAAAACGATAAATTGTACACATAATCGATTTGCGTGTTTCCAGTTAACCGCACCGAGGCCTAGGCAATGCGGAATTACAAATACAGTAATGAACGGGTAATATAATTAAATAAAAATTAAACTAAACTACACAGGATAACCGCAATGCCGCGTGTGAATAAACCTATTAAAATTTCGATATGGCAGTGAATTAACAGGGTACAAAGGAATAACACCTGAGTCCTCAGGAATGGCAACGCGTGGGGGGTATCATGGGCGAAACAATACTCTGTTATGTTTATGGTACTGCTCATGTCTATAGGCGACGGTTACCACTACCCATCAGGTCGGCTGTTAGCTTGTTTGCCATTTTAAGCTTTATAATTTTTTTTTTGCAATACTTGTTATTAATTATTAATTAATAAAATCAACTACGAAATCAACAATATTTACATTCTCATTGTCTAAATTATGCGTGTGTTGTTGATTTGCATAAAATTAATTATTCGGTTGGCACGTGTGGTGGCGCGGCGTGGTGTGGTGTGGTGGAAGCCATTGATATAGGTAGGTGTAGGTGAGTACGCTGCGAGTCGACGATCACTGAGAGGATTTATCCAGTCCACGTGTAACGCGCGTATTATTATTTCAATTTACAACCGCCCCTAGCATTTTTTTTTATATAAAACTAAATGCTTACTTAATTATTTATTTAATATACATTATTAAAAAAGTTTCAAGTTACTCAGCGGGTTTTTTTTTTTTGATGGGTGAAAATGGTATGGTAGCCCCGCCTGCGCTAACGGGATACGCTGGCGGAGCACCAGTGAAGGGTGATAGATGAAAATGAAAACAGGTCATTAATTAACCATGATAGTTTCCAGGGAGAACCGCGAGGAGGTCGACTTGGTTGAGTATATTACTAGCAATGGGATTCTCAGTCTCCATTACTAACAATCCCTTTCTCCCCTTCTCAGCGGGTTATGGAGAGGACTATGCTCGGAGTGTCTTTGCGTGATAGAATACGAAACAAGGATATCCGCAGAAGAACCAAAATAATCGACATAGCCCGAAAGATAAGCAAGCTGAAGTGGCAATGGGCTGGTCACATAGCTCGAAGAACCGACAACCGATGGGAAAGAAAGGTTGTTGAGTGTTGACTGCGTACGAGTCAACGCCATGTAGTACGACCCCTCACTAGAGGGAGTGACGACCTGAAATGCATTGCAGGGAGTCAGTGGATGCAGGTGGCTTAGGACCGTTCTTAATGGCAGTCTATGGGGGAGACTTATGTCCAGCAGTGGACGGATAATGGCTGAAATGATGATGATAGTATACAGATGTATATTTATATTATATCAGAAAAAAAATAGTTCCAAATTTCCCAGTTTCCAAAATTAAAAAAAAAATTAACCAGTTACTTGCAGTACTGAAAAAAACATTATATGGACGTATTAAGGTTTCATAAGGATTGGCAACGTGCGTGTGGTGTTACAGGCGTCTATAGGTTACGGTAACTCCGTTTATCATCAGACAGGCCGTATGCTTATTTGCCACTACAGAATATCAGTGTTTTGCTCTTGTGAGGACAAAGCAATAAACTGAGTTGTGACCATTTTGTGTTACTATGGCACACGCATGAAAAAAGGAAATTGTTGTTTCATATATTTTGCTTTTTTGTTGCTTTTTTTTTGTTTTTCTTTCTTTTATTTCTTTTACTGTGTATTATGTGTACACAGTAAAAGAAATAAAAGAAAGTAATTTACTAAATAGTGACCCGTTTTTGGCACTCGATGCTATATATATATATATATATATATATATATATATATATATATATATATATATATATATATATATATATATATATATATATATATATATATATATATATATATATATATATATATATATATATATATATATATATATATATATACTCGTATCTATGTAATCTAAACTCGTAACATTGCTACTAGTTCCTGACAGTAATAAATTATTAAGTGATACTCAAATAAGCTAATCACAAACCCCGTATTGGGGACACGAAATGAATTCTTATATAACCAATACACGACACTATTTATTACCATCGATCGGTACATAATGATTGTTACATTAGTAAATAATGCCACTAGTAGGGATGGCTTTGTAATTTTTTTGGTACACAACCAACGAACATTAATCACCAGCTAGTGGTCTTTAGTGAAGCGTAATAGTAATGTATTACAAGGCAAAGACCACACGCACTATATTTATGTCCATTTTAATGGCACAATATAATAAAATGGAAAGATTTTATGACATCGTTAGTTAGTATGAATAGGGACATTTTTGGGAACATCCTACGTACAGGAGTATGGTGTTATCGTAATGTCACAATATTGGTTTTGCAATCTCAATATAGCCAGATTCTATCATTAGAAAACTACATTAATTTTGCTGTAGTAAATTAATATATGGACAAACATAACTTACAACATTTTGACTTTTATCTTTCTTATGTAATTTTTTCCTAAATATCTCTTACAGTAACCCTTGGCTTTACATGGATAGTATAATTTTTATAAATAAAATAAATAGATCTAAAATTGATGACAGAATAACTATACTGGGGGGAAAGGGATTGTTAGCAATGGAGATTGTCAGCCCTATTGTTAGCAATATACCCTATTAGGTCGACCTCTACGTGGTTCCCCCTGGAAACCATCTTGAACAATACTTATTGAATTCGTCACGATGGACTAACTGACTTGCTTCATCCTCATCTATCATCCTTCACTGGTGCCCCGCCGGTGTATACCGATAGCGCGGGTGGGGTTACCATTCCTTTATCACCCATTAAAAAAAATCTATACTATTTTTTTTTTTTATAAAATCTAACCCATGTTACAGATACGTTTTCTATTTTCTATAGGTGAAAATATGTTTAAAGTCTAACTAAGAGCATTCATAACGAAGAATGAACCATTGCAAATATCTATTAATTTTCAAAAACATTTGAATTTCTTTATATATTTTTCATTGATCATCCTGCAATATTTTCTTACTAAACTGTCTCTAAAAATTTGAATTTCGACGGTAAAATATGTTTGAAAAATTCCAAAGCAAATTATTAAGTAGGTGCAAAGTATATATTGGAAGATTTATGTGCGATGTATTCTACAATAAACGTTTTAGTTGCTAGCACAGCTCTTTTTAAGTAATCAGTCAATAATATTGGCTTAATAATTAACTGTTTGAAAATTGTCACAATATTGTACACCGCTCTGCCCGCTGACATTGATGCTCCTTTCCACTTTGGGTGTTGCTGGAAGAGAACTCTATTACGTTACTTTTACGTTACGAACGTTCTTTAATACTTTTTGAGTTTATCAATTACAAATAAGAAAATTAATTATTTCCTTTTTATAATAATATTTTTTTTTATGCAACTTAGAATGGTAAATAAGCTGACGGCCCATCTGTTGGAAAGTGGTAACCGTCGCCTATAGACATGAGCAGTACCATGGACATAACAGAGTATACTGTTTCGCCCATGATACCCCCCATGCATTGCCATTCCTGAGGACGCAGGTGTCATTCCTCCGTACACTGTAAATTCATTGCCATATCCCACCCTTCAAACCGTAACACAGCCATGCAAACACAACTGCTTCACGGTAGAAAGCCAAGCCAACTTTTGTGCAAAGTGTTATAGTAAGTTATATCAGTATCTGTATCAGTGTGCGTACAATAAGAATAGAAATAATTTATAAATATCATTTTTATATACATTAAACTCACGATAGGATCTTCCAGTAGATCCAGTTGCCATGGATGGTAGTGTGTATTCGTTCCCCCATAATGGAGGGAGCTCAGTCAATAGGGTGCACTGAAGCGCAGTTGATGCGATTGATCAGTAAATGAGTGTGTTTACGCATGCACTTCGTGCGTAGCTGAGTTTATTTGTCTCCCAGCCATTGCCCGGGATTTTGTTTTGAATTTAAATGGTTCTTTAAGTTGTATGTTATTTCTTGAATATATTTTTAGCATTTTCAAGAATAGCATACAAGGTGACAAATACTAGCAAAGTCCTCCAAAGGGGAGACCTGTGTTCAGTAGTGGACAGTTAATGGCTAATATAATATAGTTTTAAATTAAAACGATCCAGAACTTTACGATATTTTTTATGCAACTTAAAATGGCAAACAATGCTGACGGCCCACCTGATGAAAATTGGCATCCGTCGCCTAAAGACATGAGCAGTACCATAGACATAACAGAGTATACTGTTTCGCCCATGATACCCTCTATGCGTTGCCATTCCTGAGAACTTAAGTGTTATTCCTCTGTACCCTGTAAGTTCACTGCCATATCCCACCCTTCAAACCGAAACACAGCCATGCAAACACTGCTTCATGGTTGAAACACGAATGGGGCAAAGGGCCCAAGCAAACGACTTTTGTGCAAAGTCTCCCTCTGGACATATCACAGCTTAGCAAAATACATACTGCAAGTTAAGATACCTTTATTTGGATACAGAAATATTATTTCCTTTATAATATTCCGTTATAATTATACATAATATATATAAGAAATTCTGTTCAATGGAGAATGTACATGGGTTCTGTCGCTACCAACTTCTACAATTCAATATCTTTTATTTTTTTTTACAACATAGGGGGCAAACGAACATGCGGCTCACCTGATGGTAAGTGACTACCGCCGCCCATGGTCACCCACAACACCTACGGCATTGCAGGTGTGCTGCCGGCCTTTTAAAAAGGAATATGCTCTTTTCTTGAAGGTTATGTTGTCGTATCGGTTCGGAAATACTGCTGCTGGAAGTTGATTCCAAAGAGTTCCAAAATATCTAATACATAATTAAAGTAATAACGTTTTGTTACTAAAATTGTTACTTTAGAATCATAAAATGTAATTTATGTCTCAAATTTGTCTTCCCTAAAATCCTGTCGCCTAAAAAACTACAAATGATTCTGTTAGATTTAAAATAATCATTATAAAATAAGGAAACGGAGTTTATTTTAATTGTAATAATACAATTTCTTGAATTACCACTAAGCTGCAATCTTAACTCACTTATTGGCTAAAAATAAACGTACCGAATCCCGACGCTCTCTACACATATATAATTTGTTTTATCTCTACACTTTCACAATTCGTGTCATCCGTGCACGGCATACTAAATCTTATATCTATCTCCCTTCCAACTTTTCGAAAACCCTTGCCAGATTTACAAGTCATACAACCACTATTCCCCGATGCACTCCTAAAAGGCGAATTCAATATTAATAAAGCCGTAGCTACGTAAATGCGGGCACAGTTATCCAGTTTGCGGGCACAGCCGTACATTGCACATGGTGTATTCCCCGCGGGGGCCGGCCGTATTTCCGTGCCAAGTCCCGAAGCGGGCACTAAGTCACCGTCCGTCCGTTAGTCTGGTCGTCCCAACCGCTGGGACTAATGCCACACGCCACACCCGCTGTGCAAACACTGCAAAATATATTTTGTAACGCTTGATAGAAAGCTTACGTAAATAGCTGCAATTTGCTAGCTAGTCGTTGACGAAATGCCTATATGCAATGCAAAAATAGCCAGTAGTTGCCACGCTTGGCAGCCGAATTGACAACCGAAGTTAAGATCTGGAGATGTTTTAAGAGGGACGCTACTGATCATCTCTCGCCCTCAGTCGCTTATTACGACACCCACAAAAAAGGAAGGGGTGGCCTATTCTATGCCGGGACCACACGATCTCGCCATACAGAGAGATGAATAAAAATAAAAATAAATAAACATCCCGAACATTTATACCAAAGGGAGACTTTGTACAAAAGTCGATTGCTTGGGTACCTCTGTCCCATTCGTGTTTCAACCGTGAAGCAGCTGTGTTTGCATGGCTGTGTTTCGGTTTGAAGGGTGGGATATGGCGTGAATTTACGGGGTACAGAGGAATAACACCTGAGTCCTCAGGAATGGCAACGCATAGGGGGTATCATGGGAGAAACAGTATACTCTGTTATGTCCATAGTACTGCTTATGTCTATAGGCGACGGTTACCACTTTCCATCGGGTGGGCCGTCAGCTTAGTTGTATAAAAAAAAAACTGTATACATGGAAATGATCTTTCCATTCGATACAACAGAAACAGATAACGCTTTCAAACGTATAACAGCTCTCTTCTATGGGGAGTTAAAATATTACCCGCCCAAAAATATAGAATGTATAACAAAATGGCGAGTATTATTGGCCATGGTGGCGTGCCGCACTGTGCATACATCGTTCGTGACTCGTAAACACGCACCGCGTCACTACCGTTCATACGATCTCGTTCATTCACAATAACTAATAACTCACTCCAATAGCTCACTACAAGTAACAAGTATATACTTTACATTACTATAGGAGAATTTTTTTAAGGTCTATAACCTGGGTACAGTTGTATATGTATATATGTTGCCTATAACCATTTTTCATCATCGTACTGTTCGCTATTAACAGGGAATTTATCCTCAAACCCTTGAACCAGAATGGTCACGCACAGTGCAGTATCAAAGAAGCTTCCACCCGCGAACACTTACATTGTGGGGGGAAGGGATTGTTAGTAATGAGGTTAATTCTCATTGCTATCAATATACCTTATCAGGTCGACCTCCACGCCGTTCCTCTAGGAAACTATGGTGATTAATTTATCGTTGAATTCGTCACGATGGGCTAATCGACCAGCCTTTTCATCGTCACCCATCATCTATCACTGGTGCCCCACCAGTGTATACCGATAGAGCAGGCGGGGTTACTATTTCATTATCATTCATTAAAAAAAAACAGATTGTAGAATGATCTTCCTGCCGAGATTTTCCCTAGAGACTACTGCATGGGGTTCTTTAAAAAAGGGGGAATTAAGATTCCGCCACCGTTATAACCGGCCACAATTCGGCAACGCCCACGTTACAACCCTTGTGTTACAGGCGTTCATAGGCTACGGTAACCCCGTTTACGATCATACGGGCCATATGCTGGTTTGCCACCATATTGCCCATTTGATGGTATACGGTGTTACTGTAGCCTATAACGCTATGGTTAAAAAAAGACCTATCTACTCGTAAATTCAAGTATTATACAAGTTTTTCTATACTCAAGCGTTAATACTCAGATTATGTACATAGTGTCTTCATAGAAATGCTTCGATTAAAGCGGGTCAACTTTTTCATAGAATTTTGCGTGATAAATAGTTATGAGTGATTCCTTTATAACTTCTATATTTATTTTGTCTTATAATTTCTGCATCGTTTTAATGCATATATCGTTATAATCGTTAAAATGTCTCTCATTTTATTTATTAAATAATACGTCTCGATTATCGTAATCGAATGTATCTTATATTGTATTATTAATACCTCCGGTATCGCAGGTGTTCATAGGCTACGGTAACTACTTACCATCAGGTGGGCCGTATGCTTGTTTGCTACCTCAGTGGTATGAAAAAAATTGTATGCATAAGTATATACTTATGCATACAATACATTTTTTAGTATTCTATATAGAATACTGAAAAAAAAAACGAGTCAGCTAATTCGACAATTAGCTGATAAAAAGTTGACACGTTTTTGAGGCTCGATGCTCTATCTATGTAATATTAAATTATTACATTAGATCTATATAAGCTTAGATTATAAAGTACAAACGAGTACTAATTTCTCAAGACATCAATATTCAACTGTCGATGCGTATTGTTCTTGTTTCTAACTTGTTTTTAACATATTCTAATACATGTATTGGGACAAAACGTGGATATCGACATTATCCTGCGGACTGAACCAATAACTAGTATGAACGCCGGTATCTCGGGACCGTTTCATAAATAATTTAACAGTTATACCCATTCGTTTCGTAAAAAAATATTACACTGTCTGACATATCAGATAACATGAAATCAATTTATCGATAAGTCGTGATATACAAGTATTTTTTATGCAACTTGGAATGGCAAACAAGCTGACGGCCCACCTGATGGAAAGTGGTAACCGTCGCCTATAGACATAAGCGGTACCAAAGATATATACTGTTTCACCCATGTACCTACCCACCCACCCATACCTCTCATACGTTGCCATTCCTGAGGACTCAAGTGTTATTCCTCTGTATCCTGTAAATTCACTGTCATTTCCCACCGTTCAATTCTCAAATGTTAACAAAGCCATACATTTTTTGAGAACAACATATTATTTAGGAATAATACCTGTATAATTATTTAAAAAAAAATTCATAATAAATTTGAATTAAGAAAAATAAGAAAATTATGATTTCTGACTGTAGGTTTAAAAAAGAAAAATTATTGTATTGTATGTATTAAGTTCCAGTATAATCCATTCAATAATTTATGTGTGAAAGAGCAACAAACATACATGCATCGTTACAAACTTGCATATTTATTATATTATTAAGATATTAAAATATATCTGTGTATCTTAACGGCTTGATGAATTACTATGAAGTTTTTTTTTTTTTACTATGGAGTTTGACACCCAACCCGTATAGTGTAAGTATTATATGAGATTGAGAAGGTAAAAGATGTAGGTTATTTTTCTACACTAATATTATAAAGAGGAAAGATTTGTATTTTTGTGTGTATGTTTGTAATGAATAAACTCAAAATCTACTTTGCCGATCAAAAAATTCTTTCACCATTAGAAAGCTACATTCATCCTGAGTAACATAAGCTATATTTGTTGCTAGAAAAGACTAGGGATCCTTACTAAAACTTTAGTAACGTAACTCAAGGTGTAAAAAATGCTATAAAATATGTTTCATCGCGTACGCTGCGGAAACTATTGGTGATAGAACAAAAGTATGTTTTACAATATTGAAGAAAATATCAATAACTACAAAAACGTTGGCGATACTATATGTCCAACTATTATAGTTATGTCACAATAACCACTTTTTAAAATGTTGTAAAAATGTCCACCCGTGCGAAGCCGGAACGGGCCGCTAGTTACAAATAAAATAGCAGGTAAAGCCTTTCAACAATCGTATACCTGACCTGATATCCTCAAAAGAAGAAACCTGCTAATATTACCTGATAATATACGTTGTAAAATAACCTCAATACAGTCTGAAGAACATTAACCCAAGGTACTCCTGGCCGAGTCGAGCCTGTCGTGATTGTGTGGGCGTGCCCTAGTAGTGAGGGGCGTTTTATATAAAGATTAATTGAAGAACAAGCATTCAAAATAAGAGCTAGTATCAAGCGCACGTTTCGACTAATTTAGGTTTAGCCTTTATTTCTGGTTCCATTGTAGTACTCGTAACTAATTTTAGAACTATATTATGGAAGCAGGTGAATGTAGGGTGAATAGACAGAGTGAAATCTTATCCATTAGCGGTACATAAATCTAAAAATACACCCATACTATAGAATATATTATATAATAGATAGAAATTATGTGAACTAAAATAAAAAAAAAAAAAACATATATATATATATATATATATATATATATATATATATATATATATATATATATATATATATATATATATATATATAACACCTTAGCCCTCAGGAATGGCAACGCATGAAAGTTATAATGTTTCACCCATGATGTGTGGCGATAACTATGTCCATGGTACTGTACATGTTTATAGGCGATGGTTACTACTTTCCATTAAGCAGCCCGTAAACTTGTTTATCATTGTAAGAATTGAAGACAAAAAAAAAATCCAAATTATGTTATAAAATTTAATACATACATAATTTAATAATTTCATTAAAATATTTTTATAGAGTAAAATAAGATATATACGTTCAAATAATAGCAATTTCTTTATTAATTATATATTTCTTAGATCCTTATTCGCTTAGTATTTTTAAGTTTCAAAAATCAAATCTTTCAATTCGACCATTTCAGTCTCCGTTGGTCCGCTCACTTGCAATCCTTTAATCGCCAAATAGTTAAAATTCCAAATTAAACTTTCCGTTTCCAATTTCCAACAATGCGAGATTCCGTGGAAGAATTTCAAAGAGGTTTTAATGCATAGCATTACAGTGATAGGTACCAATCGTTTAATTCTAGTCCAACACAATACAAAATGTTTCCAATCCAACAAAGCTTTGAAAGCTTTCCCGTTGCAAATTCTGTTGACAACAGAAATGTTCGCTTCGAGTGTTGAAACTTAATCCGTACGATGTGGACTGCGTAGGTACCTAGTAGTACGCTAGCAACACCAAAAAACACAATACTTGTTTTGTATGGCCACTTGTTAAGACTTGTTTTAATATACAAATATGTTCTTTGGCTATATATATATATATATATATATATATATATATATATATATATATATATATATATATATATATATATATATATATATATATATATATATATATTATTTAATCTCACACAAATTACTGTACCTTCAATTAACACCCATTTATAGAGGAGGCCTATGTTCAGCAGTAAACAGTTAACGTTTGACATGATAACGATGATATTACTGTATCAATACGATATAATATCTATTATATCGCATCGATACAGTATATATTATCTAAATACTATTATTTAGTCATAACCAATAATTGCAGTTACTATTTGTCTTTTCTGTAATTGAATAAATTTGAAGAATATTAGTCAGTTACATTTTTAAAACCCTAGCCTATTTTTTTTATAACACAGAGGGCAAACTAGCATGTGGCTCAACTTATGGTAAGTGACTACCGCCGCCTATGATCACCTGCAACACCAAAGGCGTAGAAGGTGTGCTGCAGGCCTTTTAAAAAGGCATATGCTCTTTTCTTGAAGGTTATGTTGTCGTATCGGTTCGGAAATACTGCTGCTGGAAGTTGATTGTAAAGAGTGGTTGTGCGTGGAAGAAAGTGCCTAGTTTAGGTAAAGTTTCGTAGTAGATAGATAGATACTCTTTATTGTTTCCTCCAAAAGATTACAATAGTAAACTTATTATAAATACAAACAATTATAGTAGTAGCCTTGTTAGACTAGGTAAATATTCGTGGATATTAAAGTTGAAACATTAAAATTGTTAAATCGTATGACATATTGGTTATTATTTTGTTCCGCAGAAAAGGGCAGTTTCAATTATTACTAAATAATATGGATTCAATCGAGAATGAACTCTATTGACTGTAAACAGTATTATTAAAATCAGTTATCAAGTATATCAAGTATCAAACAGCAAAATACAGACGAATTGAGGAGTCACTTAAAAAGTATTATACGAGCATAGTTTTGAAATTTGATATGAACAAACACGACTTCAAACGCAACTAGATGTCGGGTTTACTCGACCGTTCTGTGTTCGTCCCGGAAGGGTCTCCATTATTCAAATGACGTCATTGCCTCAATGATAACATCCAACATAGCAACATCCGCCGCTCAGTTATAGTTGTACATAGTTCTATGTGGAAATTGAGTTCATAATATAAAAACATGGGGGGAAAGGGAGTATTAGTAACGGAGACTGATAATTCCATTGCTAGAAATATACCCAACCAGGTCGACATCCCCGCGGTTCTCCCTGGAAACTATCGTGGTTAATTCCTGATGAATTCATCATGATGGGCTAACTGACCTGTTTTCATTCTCATCTGTCACCCTTCACTGGTGCTCCGCCAGCGTATCCCGTTAGCGCAGGTGGGGTTACCATACCATTTTCATCCATAAAATATATATATATATATATATATATATATATATACCATATAATAGAAGTTCATAATTCCAATTTGGCTTCGCAATGGAGAAAAATTTTTGTTTTAAATTCACACTTTTTTTTATAACACAGTGGGTAAACAAATATACGGCTCAACAGATGGTAAGTGAATACCGCGGCACATGAGTACCTGCAACACCAGAGGCATTGCAGGTGTGCTGACGGTCTTTTTAAAATATGCACTTTTTTTGAAGGTGCAATTTCAATGCAAACTAGGCATTACGCAATATACTTTAGGATAATCCAATTCATTGTATATAAGAACACGAGACCGCATTTAAAAATGGCATGTCGTACGCTAGCTGGCTACCAGTGAGTAATGATAGATGTTAATGAAGTCAACGGACGAATGATGAATCAACCATGAATCATGATGATTTCTCTACCATCCGATTTCAATATATTTACACTATATTGCCAATAAGGAGACCGCTAGACTGTTTCTCTAAATCTCACCTTCTTTGCGCCACTCCAGTCATCTCTTACTCATCAAAGCTAGTACCATATGTGCGTATGTTTCTTGTATAGATACTTCAGCATACTAGAAAAGGAGAACTGATAAATGGTACAAAACACCTGCTCTCGACCTCCATATTCGACACGTATCCAAACGACTTACAAAAAGTGCTCGGCTAAAGTGAGACATAAACAAATCAGTGAATATCCATCGTAGTGTATCTTTACCTTGTACCTTGGCGAAAATATTTAATTCAGGGCACAGAGTCAATATCGTTAGGGCGGGCGTGACTGGACTCGCGAGGCAGGGTCGCCGCTCGGATGTGTTACGCTGCTCCTACTCAGCTGGACTTGTCAGTCTTTATATATCGCTATGATTGGAAGGCGTACCTCTTTTTGTTATATTTTGTTATTATGAGAACATTTTTTTTTTAAATAGGTGATAATGAAATGGTAACCCCGCCTGCGCTAACGGCATACGCTGGCGGGGCACCAGTGGTGGGATGATAGGTGACGATAAAAGCAGGTCAGTTAGCCCATCGTGATGAATTTCACTAGAATTAACCACAATGGTTTCCAGGAGGAACCGCGTGGAGGTCGACCTGATAGGGTGTATTGCTAGCAATGGGTCAGTTAGACCCCATTACTAATAATTCCTTTCTCCCCATTATGAGAACATTAGCTATCGAAGACAGAGAAAGCTTTTTTTTCAATGGATGCTAATGAAATAGTAGCTATCGGTATACCAGTGAGGGATGATAGGTGAGAATGAAAAGGCAGGTCAGTAACCCACCATGATGAATACACCTGGAATTCTTTTTTTATACAACTTAGAATGGCAAACAAGCTGACGGCCCACCTGATGGAAAGTGGTAACCGTCGCCTATAGACATGAGCAGTACCATTGACATAATAGAGTATATTTTATAATTCAGCACGATGGTTTCCTGGAGGAACCACGTGGAGGTCGACCTAACAGGGTATATTGCTAGCAATGGAACTAGTACGCTAGTAGTATTGTTAGCAATCCCTCTCCCCCAGGCAGGGATACTATAATATGCCCGTCAGGTCGCATTCTTCTCCCTGGAACCCAACATGATTAATGTCTAGTAAATTCGTCATTATTGACCAAATGACTTCATCGTCATCTATCATTCCTCACTGTTACTCTGCCAGCGTAATTCAGTAGCATTACTATAGGTATTTCTTGTTTCATTTTCATTTCATTTCAGAGGGAGACTTTGTACAAAAGTCGATCGCTTGGGTACCTCTGTCCCATTCGTGTTTCAACCGTGAAGTAGCTGTGTTTGCATGGCTGTGTTTCGGTTGGAACGGTGGGATATGGCGTGAATTTACTGGGTACGGAGGAATAACGCCTGAGTCCTCAGGAATAGCAACCCATGAGGGGTATTATGGGCGAAACAGTATACTCTGTTATGTCCATGGTACTGCTCATGTCTATAGGCGACGGTTATCACTTTTCATCAGGTGAGCCGTCTGCTTGTTTGCCATTCTAAGTTGTAAAAAAAAAACTACAAAAAAATATCGGAAATATCATAATTTTATCGTTTATCCTGTAAAAGGATGCTAATGATTTCATTTTCACCGTATATATTATGAAACATGTTTTTGCTTGTGTAAATGTCACGACAACCGTTTCCACGAAAATACATATACATAATAATACATACAATAACGGTACATGCCACCTACACATTTTGCGTCATGTATTTAATAGAAACGGGAGGTAAGTAACGCAATAAAACCATTTACTTTTATTTTTGGTAAAATTATTGATAAAAAGGGGTAATTTATGGTATATATATATATATATATATATATATATATATATATATATATATATATATATATATATATATATATATATATATATATATATATACACATACATATATCACTTATTTTTCCTTCGTTTCTACCAAAATTATATGTTATATACAAGTATGTTTATTAGTATTGTATATGTATATATTTATACATATATTTGTATATATTTTTGTATGATATGATTGTGCTTATTTACATATGTTCAGCGTTACATTTATTTTTTATACCCATTCATTCGTTAATCCTTCTACCCACAAGGTTGTCTGGAAAAGATTGCTTGGCAATAAGACCGCCTTATGTACTACACTATACTTATTGAAAAATCCTTCAACAAGTCCTGTAATATTAGTGCAATAAAGTGTTAAATAAATAAATAAATTTTATCTTACATTACTTAAAAAAAATCTAGTGATCTGGTAAGCAAATTAAATATAAAAGTACTCAAACTGACTCTATTTATTGAGCGCTAACGACTGATCGGAATCGATGCCGTTTTTCAAGGCACTTTCTTCCACGCACAACCATTCTTTGGAATCAACTTCCAGCAGCAGTATTTCCGAACCGATACGACGACATAACCTTTAAGAAAAGAGTATATTCCTTTTTAAAAGGTCGGCAACACACCTGCAATGTCGCTGTGGTTATGGGTGATCATGGGCGACGGTAGTCACTTACCATCAGGTGAGCCGCATGCTCGTTTGCCCTCTGTGTTGTTTGCCGAAATAGATCGACGTATACACTACGTTTATTTTACAAACAATAACAATACATAAAGTTTAAAATTGTCCGTGTGGTCCCAGCATAGAATAGGCCGCTCCTTCCTTTCCCGTGGTTGTCCTAAAAACGATTAAGGGAGGGCGAGGGCTGGGCAGCAGCGTTCCTTTTAAAATATCTCCAAAGCCTAACTGTGGTTGCCAATTCCTGTCAAACGTGGCAACTACTGACAAAACCTCCCTAGCCCAGCGTCCCCAGCTTATGTTCAGCAGTGGACAGTTAAAGGCTGCTATGATGATGTTGATGTATAACTTATTTTAGACTGTCTATTCATATTTTTAACAAAAAAATTGTGTCTATCCGTATGGTCCCAGCATAGAATAGACCAACCCTTCCTTTCCCGTGGGTGTCGTAAGAGGCGACTAAGGGAGAGCAATGGATAGGCAGCAGCGCCCCTCTTAAAACATCTCTAAAGCCTAACAGCTGTTGTCAATCCGCCTGCTAAGAATGGCAACTACAGGTGAAATCCCCTAAAGGGTAGGCTTATGTTCAGCAGCGGACAGTTAAAGGCTGACATGATAATGATGAAAGTTTATAGTAATTCTTAAAACAATATAATACCTTACGATTGCTTTTACCATGAACAAGTACCTCTGATACGTACGTTTAACGGTATTCCTGTACGTTTTTGAGTACAAGTGTTACGATAGACATAAATCGCGATCCGGAAGCCAGCCGGACGTGGTGCATGCCATGAATCATCGCGCGTGTCACAACACGCCCTCTGTCGACGGTGTGCCACCTGAGTACGGCTGGAGGTGGCTCGACGCTAACCTCGCTAACATTTGAATAATATAATAATATACAAATTATTTGCAAAGCCGTTGGAAACAGCCAGTTATAAATAGCTATATATAACAACTAGTTATATGTAACCAACTAAATATAACAACTAGTTAAATGTAACTAACTATATATAACAACTAGTTAAAAGTAACTAACTATATATAACAACTAGTTAAATGTAACTAACTATATATAACAACTAGTTATATATAACTAACTATATCTAATAGCTTCTTTGCGTGACAGAGTAACAAACATCCATCCAAATATCCTTAAAATTATGCTTTTATGATCTACTACCTTTAAGATGATCACTAACTAATAAGAGACATGTTTACTAACAGGATAAAAATAGTATATATCCTTCTCCATCCCATAAAGTACATGTGTACTAAATTTTATTATGATTAGATGATCTATTTAGACGCCATAAGGTTACAAAC
Source organism: Galleria mellonella (assembly GCF_026898425.1). Lineage (NCBI taxonomy): Eukaryota > Metazoa > Arthropoda > Insecta > Lepidoptera > Pyralidae > Galleria > Galleria mellonella. The sequence goes on from NW_026442176.1 coordinate 6,528,543, forward strand.
AAATCTTACTTTTACATTTATAATATTAATAAGGCTTTCACCATGGCATGCGCAGAAAGAACCTAGGATTCCAGCGACACACGATTAGATATACTATTTCATATCATACAAAATCGTAAGGATAAACAACCTGAAGTGGCAATGGGCTGGTCACAGAGCTCGAAGATCCGATAACCGATGGGGAAGAAAGGTTCTTGAGTGGCGATCCCGTACGAGCAAACGCAGTTTAGGATGACCCTGCACTAGATGGAGTGACGATCTCAAGTATATTGCGGGGAGTCAGTGTATGCAGGTGGCTCAGGACTATTCCTTGTGGTAGTATATGGGGGAGGACTATCTTCAGCTGTGGACAGATAATGGCTGAGATGGTGATGATACAAAATCGTAAGTTTACAAGTTCATTTTTACAATAAAGAGAAACGTCAATCGTCACAATATATATATGGTACCAATAATAAAGAAACCCTATATAACATATTATTTAATATACAAAGACAAAAAACGGACAAATTGAGAAACATCTCAAGAATTTTCTCAATTTGTCTTAAAACATGAATTTAAAGTCTATTTAAAATAGAACACCCATTTATTAAAATAGGTTGACAATAAATCAGTCGTATCTAGTTGTTTTGTCCAGAGCCGTCCCTTCATGAGCGCAGCATCCTTTAATAAGTATGATGGATGAGCGAGCCATCATACCGTTCAACCATATTATTTTATGGAGCTCAAAAACATAGCCCACAACGCCGCCACCTGTCTGGACATTGTAGTGAGCATGAATTACTTAACACCATTCTCTGGTTACATTAATTTATCATCGTTTAAAATAACCGTATATCTGTAGAAACCGTGTTAACTAATATTATTGTTATAAACGACTTTAATAAGATAAAAAATGAATTGTACTGTATTATTTTTGGTCTATGTTACCTTGTTATATAAATTTCTATATATAATGTTACACTTATACCGGTTATCATTGAGAACACTACGCTAGAAGTTGTAGACGAGTATGTATACCTGGGACAAGTTGGCCGAGATAAGTTAAGTCCAACTTCGACCGAGAGGTGAACCGACGAATCCAATACGGCTGGGCAGCGTTAGAAAAAACTACGTTGAATCTACTCATCCAAAATTTTAAAGCAAAAGTCCATAACCAATGCTTGTTACCAGTGACGACTTATGGAACCGAAACATGATACTACACGGTTGCTCGTATGCAAAAGTTTAAAATTACTCGACGAACTATGGAAAGGATAATGCGTGATAAAATCCAAAATAAGGATATCCATAGAAGTAAGAACTAAAGTAATCGACATAACCAGAAGAATAAGCAAGCTAATGTAGCAATGGGCTAGTCACATAGCTCGAAGAACCGACAACCGATAGGGAAAATAAGTTTTTGAGTGGAGACTCCGTACAAGCAATTGCAGCATAGAACGATGGGAGTGTAGGACCACAAAATGGTGTGATGACCTCAAATATATTGCAGGGAGTCAATGGATGCAGGTGGCTTAGGACCGTTCCTTATGACAATCTATGGGAGAGGCTTATGTTCAGCAGTAAATAGATGACGGCTGAGACGATGATGATGATATTAATTCCTACTTTTGATTAAAAGAGAACCGCTGAATTTCTTTCAATTTTTCTCAAGCTGAATGAGAATATTATGTATGAATTAAATACCAGTTAGCATTTAAGATTTACTAGTTTTAAACGGTATTACTTTAGTCGAAACAACACAAAACATTTATGTAACATTGAAAATTTATTGCAAAAACAACATTAAACATTCTTCTTTATTTTTCTGACATTCTTTTAAAATACAAATACAACAGTTTTATGAAATAGATGAAAGATAGGAAGACGAAATTACCCAATACTTTTTTACAAGCTCTGTTCGTACGAACTGAATCAAGCCGAAACGCTCCGAATAAAGCGATATGATGTATGGAAGGTCGCGGGAACTCCGGCGAGCCGCGGGGGGCCGCCGGATGAGCCTCCGTCATGTTTAAATTTGCAATTCAACTACAATACCTTCGCCCTAACTATGTCACACTCCCCTTCCATATTTGATAAACAAATATGAAAATGAAGAACGCAGCGGCGCGTTCGCAAAACCACTTCGTGAATAATGAAACTTGTGTGCGAGCATGCGAGAGCATCGATGGCGTATTCCCCATATATATCGTATGTACTATGAATACAATTTCGTAAGAGTTACACCCAAAATATTGTAGTGAGTCAACTCAAATAGATTTTTCTATTACTGCCTCATCATAATTTTACCATGTTAAAAAAACATAGTTATAAAAACATAGAGACTAAGATTTTATAGAATTTTAGATTAAAAATTTAAGCCACGTAGCTTAATATCTACAAGTAAACTTTATTTCGCAATAAGCTAGATTTTGCTCAGCAAATATTAGGCACAAATATGTTATACTAACGCAGGAGTAAGCCCTAAATATAAAAAAAATATCAAAAAAGGCCGACAGCACACCTGCAATGCCTCTGGTATTGCAGTTGCTCATGGGCGGCGGTAGTCACTTACCATCAGGTGAGCCGCATGCTCGTTTACCCTCTGTGTCCCACAAATCTATGCTTTAGTTAATTTTAAACTTTCGCGTTGTTGACATCTCTCTCTGAATTTGCACGTTAAGAGTACACAAGGATCTGTACATTAAAATCATCTATTCATACACGGTTCCCGTGTGGTCCCGGCATAGAATAGGCCATCTATTCCTTTCCCGTAGGTATCGTAATAGGCGACTAATTAGGGAGCAACGTCCCTCTTGAAAACATCTCTAAAGCCTAACTGCGGTTGCCAAAATACCTGCCAAGCATGAAAACTACTGGAAAATCCCTTCTAGATCCCCTCAGCCTTATGTTCAGTAGTGGACAGGTAATGGCCGGTGTGATAATAATTCATACATATATACGTCTCTTGTTTCGTCTATTTTCACAGCTCTTCTCATGCATGTTATATTCGTACAAAGTTAAAACATTAAAATTTTTGTCATACCTGGTTTACACATCACCGTGCACTGTTCTCGTTGCAACTCGGTAGGTCGCCTCCAAAGTTAATTTAAACTTAAAGCTTGTAATAACTTCATAATGTAACAAGACCAATTGGAATCAAATTTTGACCAAAGAGAAGATCATTTGCCTACATTTTTTTTTTAATTGAATATTTAACGCCGCACGCTCAACATCGTCTAGTCTTTTTCGCCGTGAACCTACATCTAAATTTTTCGAATACATGTTTAAATTATTTAAAAATAATAACGTCTTGGGATCATTTAAAAATGATTACGTGCATTGAAATGAAAAGCACGTAAGGCTGTCTTGGATGCTTCTGCGCGTGCAAAACTCTTGACATTAGAGAGCAGCACCTTCACCCGAATAGCAGTAGAAGAGTCTTGTCTTACGAATATAATAAAATTGTAACTAGACAGTGTCTGTATATAAAAGATTTAAAAAAATATATAACCAATAGATGCCAATGCAATAATTATTAGATATTCTATCTATTTGTACGTTTATATGTTCGTTCCGATATCACGCAAAAACTACTGCGCCAAACTGATTACTATTGTATTCTTGAATGTCTAATTTAAAATCCGAGAGCCTACAATGAATTGTTTTCCAAAATTTAGGAGCCTTGCGTAACACAAATTTGATGTTAAAATTAAAAGTACGGGTTAAAAATATAAAAAAGTGTTAAAATATAGTTCATTTGGACTTTTATAGTAAGATTTATGACGAACGAAATGTTTAGCTCCATTTACTATGTTGATTTTAGTATGAACACACGAAATTGTGTCCGAAAATTCAAAATTGTAGACTTTTTTATTCTTTTTTTTCATCTTGATACCTCAGCGATGAGTGAAAAGCAAAAAGATAGTTTTATATAAGCAAAGTCGAGTTCCAAAGCTACAACTAGTCACTCATATTTCTCAGTCCAATATCGTATTTATAAAGAGTATATCGCAAAAACATTTAGCGCGGCGTACAAAAAAGCGAAACGTACCGCCGGCACTACATTCGTATCACGAAAACTCCGTCGGCAAGTTGTTTTTATACAAATTCCCAGTGCGCTCCCGCCGCGAACTATTCAATGTTATCGGTCGTCAAAAGTCCAAGTGATGACAGAAAAAAATGAGACGGCAGTCGTAAACAAGGCGCCCGTTTCCGCCGATATAACGCGGTCTCGCGCCGGGAAATGGTTTTCCTTTTTTGATGCGCGTCACGTGTCGCGTTCGCGTATTGTTTACGAGTGTGTCGCCTTATTTTATCTATGCTACTGTTATTTGAACGGCGTCGCGGTTTTGGCTTAGTGAAGTTGCAATACAAGTCGTTCGTTAATAACTAAGAATAAGGAATTTCAGAAATCTTTAGTTATTAATCTATGCCTTGACCTGAGCTTAAGTGACAGATGACAACTAACAAGCATTAATGTCAATTAAAAAAGGTTACAGATTAAAAATACTACCTGGAACATAGATTACGGATAAGGACTATGGAATAACTTATTCTATGATCGATCGATATAATTGTCTTATACTTGTATAGATTTTTTCTCTAAAGGATATTGAGATCTTAATGATTAATATCTTAATGATGGTAATCATAATACACATATCCTTATTTCCTTAATAGTGAGATAAAATGACTCATTTAAAAATGATGGATGAATGGACGATAAAACAATTATTAAATTCAAAATAAAAAAAATACGTTACCAAGAACCAGCTAGATTATTTGGGAAGAAGTTAGGAGTTTTTAAAATAAGCGTGTAAAATTTACTTTATATAACCCGACGAGTTCAATAGGCCTCTCGCGCTGAGAGCATAATATTAACGGAGTAGGACATTTACAGCGGCGGGTTATATAAAGCAAATAGTATTATGATCTGTGCACAGCGGAGTTTTTAGCCACCAGTTATAACATTAAACGAGTCAAAGGATGTATTTAAAGATACAAAGATTTAGGACCAGTTTAAACCTCTCTTTCTTTATTTGTTTTTTTTTTTTATAACAAAGGAAGTAAACAAGCATGCGGCTCACCTAAGAGTAAGTGATTTCCGCCACCTATGATTATCCGCAGCACCAGAGGCTTTGCGGGTATGCTGCCGGTCTTTTAAAAAAAATATATGCTTTTTTCTTGAAGGTTACGATATCTTATCGGTTATAAAATACAGATGCTGGAAGTATATTTTGTAAAATATATACGTTAGCGTAAAGGCGAATATTTTGGACATTATATAGGTGATCAGTTAGCGATTGTGCATTAGTTGCCACGCGGCCGGTAAGGCTTGAAACAGGCAAATTCGGTAAATTGACAAAGGAGTGCGCAGTGGATCGTTTTGCGAGTGACGGCGACTAGTGAGGCTGCGCGCTCGTCCGGAATACGCGATGAGCCTCGCCCGCCGGGAGAAATAAAAACAACACGGATCCGGTAAAAAATATGACAGCGCGAATAAGTGATGGGCGGTCGCGGGTGCCGGCTACTAGATTTCAGCGGATATCAATTGATTGTTTTTTATGCGACTTCAAATGGCGAACACGTATTTAGCTCACTCTATTAGAATCGTCATTTATTATATGACTCACGTAAAGTGGGGGTGTACCCACCAAAAACCCGATATTAGAATGTCACTTATTATATGACTGATGGAAAGAGCACTCTCTCAAGATGGACATCATAAAATGCACTATAGCGTACACGAACCCATCATACATCTTCAGTTCTAACTAATATAAAATATTTTAGCTATGCAAAGAAAAAACATGATCGCGCTAATTAACGTCTTATATAAATCGTAAGTTATGCAACTTGAATATCTATTAATTTATATAGCGATTTTTTTTAATTGCCTATGAATTGAAAAATCACTTAAACGCTAATCGTTCGTGACTTACGGGGTATTATAAAAAGCGTGCGAGGGCGATCACGTGCGAGCTCTCCATCACTGTGCCGCCGCGCTAATGTCGCTTCGTCTTCGCTGCGTCTACACTGCGTAGCCTCTACGGCAATGGAATCACTACACTACCACTTACGGCTAATAAACAGTCTCAGTAGGGGGAAGGGATTGTGTATATATTTTGTCAGATTGACTTCCCCTATGATTTCCCCTAGAGACCATTGTGGTTAATTTCTACTGAATTATTCAAGATGTCTCCACTGGTTTGATTGTCTTCCTATCTATCTTCTCTTACGGGCATGAAAGTCGGATTCTTTTAATCTTTTAGAATAGAATAGAAATCATTTATTCAAATAAACTTACATTGAAGCACTTTTGAAAAGTCATTACATTTTTTTTTAATTTACCGCTCGTTCGGAAAGCTGTCTCATCACAAGAAGAACGAGCAAGAAACTTGCGTGATGCTCTTTTAAATAATTTTATTATTATTTTACATTTTTAAGTTTAATTGTGTGAATACAAACCACCAATTACCACTAATTCAATTAAATACTCAAAAAGAAAAAAAATTGAATACATAACCAACTGTTAAACAATTAATAAAGGAAATCAGTCACAGACCAGTCCCTACAAGCAGCACCCGTTCACGAGTATGACGGATGAGCCAGCCATCACTGCGCTCGACCATATTTTAGGGAGCCCAATGACCCGGCCCACCACGCCGCCACAAGTCTGGACATTTTAGTGAGCATGACTACTCAAAACACTAGACCACGTCAAAGCTACTCACAATTGCCATCTGATAGTTATAGTATTCACATTTTACATAAGAATGCATGCGGCAATTAATACAAAAAACCGCTACGCTTTCATATTTCTAAAATTAATCAATTAAATCAAGAAAGCAATGAGAAAATAAAATTATAACGTTGTATGCTAATAAACTAATTATTTACTTGATATGTTGTCATCTATGAATTCGTCTATCCTGTAATAGGCTTTCTTACATAAAAATTGTTTAATATAAGATTTGAATTGCCTCTCTGTCTGATTTAATGCAGATTCCGGCAGTTTATTATAAAATCTTATGCAATTACCATAGAATGAATTACTGATTTTGTGCAGACGGCATTTAGGTAAAATAAGCTTATTTATATTGCGTAAGTTTCTACTTGTACAGTCTTTGAGTTTTTTAAAACTCGCTAAGTTCTTCCGTGTATACATAATATTTTCATAAATGTATTGTGAAGTAACTGTGAGGATATTTGAGTCTTTAAAGCACTGACGTAATGACTCTCTTGAACCCATACCATAAATAGAACGTATGGCTCTCTTTTGTAAAACAAATATAGTATTTATATCGGCTTCTTTACCCCACAGCAGTATGCCATAAGACATTATGCTATGGAAATAACTAAAATATACAAGTTTAGCCGTCGCCACGTCTGTTAATTGCCTAATTCTTCTAATTGCATATGCAGCAGAACTGAGTCTACTGGAATTTTGAATTATGGGGCCCCCATTGTAATTTCGAGTCTACTGTTATACCTAAAAAAACTGTATCATTAACAAAATATTTCGTCATTAAGCAATAACTCTTACATTAGGAAGTGTAAATTTTATACACTTTGTTTTGCTGGAATTTAATAATAGGTTATTACATGTAAAAATTTAATATGCAGACATAGCACAATTTACATCGTCTAATTGATTACTTTGACGTCAACAATGTTCCTGCAAACAGCACTATATCTCTTTTATGACATTTATGTAGATTAAAAAGAGCGCTCCTGTGTTTTCGTCAATTCTTTTTATTTTAAGTTCTCATTAATTTTGATCATTATCTTTTCCACGTACAAAAGCGATTACCTACATTAAAATCATGGAGCATGTGAGGTTTCGCTATGATTAATGGTCATTTGGGACTGGCACTGGCAAAATAATACAACCCTGATTTAAATTGTTTATTCTAATGTCGGCTAGATATGGAGCAACAATATCTAGAAAGACTACTTTTACGCATGCCCCAAAGGTCTTCCGTATTTTTTAAATTTAGCTGTTTGAATATTTTTATGATATGAGAACGGCTAACATGTGGAACGATATTAGTCTCTAGTAATTTTTTTGCTCGAGATTGAGATGACGTAATATTGTTATCCTTCATGGTGTTATTAATTTATTATCATAATTTAATGAATGCGATCCCGTTTCTTTATTTATAATGCTCCAGATGGTTTTAATTTTGTCAGAAGACTGCTTAATTTGTTTATTAAAATAATTACGAAATAACGAATAATTTTTTAATAGTTGTTCTGATGTCTTTACTATGCTATATTATGTTAAAGAAAAATTTTAATAGGGTTGGCTAAAGATAATCGATATCTGTGACGAAATCCAATTTATTTTTACGTATTTATTAATATTGTAAACGATAATGATCGATGATAAATAATGTAACACATGAAAAATTAAAAGTCATCACATGCAAGCTCGGTATTATAAAAAGCTAACGTCATCCGAGCGGGCTTTGACAGTGACTTCACGTATCTTGTTTCCAGCATCCGTTCTAAAAAAAATGTAAAAACAGTGCCTCAAAATTTCATCTCTTTTATTCTCGTATTCTTTTTAGTATAGACAAAAGTTGATGTATTTATACTATCCATAATTACTTGGAAGAAAAATTCAGTTTCAATAATAGAATATTATATTTAATATGTTTTAATCTGTGACGATGTTACGGTTTCTTTCAAAAATGACGGTATTAATCAAAAGTTGATGTATTTATACTATCCATAAATTTCACAATAATAGTATTCTTTTATGTTTTAATAGTTAATCGCTTTTTAGTAAATAGAAGCTACAAGATCAATCGCTGTTATCAAGCTAGGTAGGTGTTATAAGAATCCAAATAACGAATATCTGGATGTACAATCCAAAACAACACGAACTAACTGAGAAAAGTTCATTTTCTGAATTCCGATCAAGAGTCGAACGAAGAATCTTATTTCTGTAAAGTAACCTTTTATCCTTAAATTTAACAGATACCATTTACCTGTACTGCATTCATATCAACAACTGGCAAAACTTTTGTCTTAGGGGAGAAGATGTCCAGCAGTGGACAGTGGACAGCTAATATTAATGAATGAATTTACCTGTAACGGCGTCGCGTTAATTTCAAACATTTAATTAAATGAAATACTGCTGTATTCGTCTTTATTGTAAACGTACATTCCGTCCCAATAAATACAGATCACACCAAGTTTCGCGTTCTGTGACATGTCCATAAACGGCGTCGATTCCACCGCGTCAGCTACCACGTCCCTTAGTTTCGGTTGCAATTTCTGCAGTTTCCATTTGGAAGGGCACACAATACATATATCAATCGGAGACCATCAATAAACTTCCGCCGTTCGAGTTTTCCCATACAAAGTACTCACCAGTCGTCAGCGCGTATCGCTCCGCGCGTGACAGTTACGCGTTCAGATATCACATGAAATATCAGCCAGCCCACATTCGAACTAAGTTTCAAAGTCGCACGGGTACGTATGTAGTATGTATTAAAGCTGCCATCCTCGATACGAACTTCTGAAAGGGCGATACATGCTCGCTGACGTGAGGTCTGCGGTCCCGATCGCCGCACGATACGCCTGTCACTGACAAATATTTTTATTCCGCGCCATTGTTTGTGGCCCGTGCATTTTTCGGTCATCGTTTTTGGGCGTACGCCAATACGCTTTTAAGCTTAATCAAACAGAATGTTTGCGTTTTTATTTGTACGGGGATCACTAAAAATGGAATTCGTATCATAAAACAGTTTTTATTTAAATAATTCTGGAATATACTTATGGCTCTAACAATAATAAAAGGATAAAAAGGATTTGTTCCCAACCATTATTGTAACTAAAATTGGTATTTTGGGGCTTTAATCAGAAGAAATCACAGGGAACGCAAATTAAAATTTGGCCTTTCTCAGAACGTCACCTGTCTGGCCGACTTACATCTATCTAGAGTAAGCGATATCTTCGCTTATTTGTACTCAATACATTTCTTTCATACTTCTTCTTTCATTCATTCTCTCCCAATAACCAAACCAATGCAACATTCCATTTTCAACATCTTTAATATATAAATATCATACTAGTCTACTTAGGACCAAAGATATATCCTAGTCGAAATATTGAATTAAGTCAGGTAAATTCTCATAGTTTACCTAAATAATTGCATCAATTCCCAACACTTACAAACAATAAACAAGGCAACGCGACAGTCTAAAAGTTAATAAACATCATATTGTTTCCAAAAACATATATATATATATATATATATATATTTAATGGATAATAATGCAATGGTAACCCCGCCTGCACTATCAGAATACACTGGCGGAGCACCAGTGAGAGATGATAGGTGAGGATAAAAAGGTAGGTCAGTTAGCCTATTGTGACGAATTTAACGATAAATAAGTCACGATGGTTTCCAGGGGGAACTGCATGGAGATCGACCTGATGGGGTATATTGATAGCAATGGGGACTACCCCCCCCCTTTACTGACAATCCCTACCCCCTCAATAACATATTAGGACATGGTGGAAAATTATATTAATGTAACAATTATCTTTCCAGCTTCGACGTCCGCGGCAAGCACCTCTCCGAGGCACGGCACTGGTCAGCGCCGGAGGTGTTCGGTCCCCGCGCACACTTCGCCACCTCGCCGCCGCCCGCGGCCCTCCTGGTGCGTGACGTCAAGCGGCGCGACGAAGGCGTCTACCGCTGCCGGGTCGACTTCAGGAACACCCAGACGACCAGCTTCAGATATAACCTCACTGTTGTTGGTGAGTACACCTTCACTACAAACAACGACCTTTTAAATTTTGTCCGTAATATTTTTGATCGCTTCAATCCGTCTGCCAAATGCGACAACTACTGGAAAAACCCCCCAAGGGAGAGGCTTATTATTAGAGTGAAATTTTTATGTATATGATTGAACTGGATTCTATAAAGGATGAAGCACTTCAGTGCCAATAACTATGACTTGCAACGAGGTATAAAAGTAACCATTCTAGTTTTAAGACAAAAAATGCAGTTAAATAGCAAAAATCGTGTATATTCGTAGTGTAGACGGCATACGGTATATTCATTAAAGGGAAAAAGACAATTGAAGAGTTTCGTAACAAATGAAAGGGAAAAACGCCTTTGCTGAAAACGTTGAAAGGAAGTTACAATTCTTGGAACTATCTATAATCGATAATAGAAGCAGGTGGCAAAGAAAACGAAATTCTAAGTAAAAAAACATAAACACGGAAATAAATAACACTACCAACATATTTAATTATGTTGGTAATGTAGATTATTTCTATTTAAAAACACATAACAAGGGAGTAAAAGACAAATAATGACAAATGTGTTGACTTTACTGATAGACGTCTGTTGTACTGTTCAGGATATTTTTAAAATACTTTGTATCTGATAAAAACATCAGAAGCTTTTATATAGCGAGCCTATTATTAATGCGTCTGCCATACAAAGGTGCGTATTAATGATACGTTTGTGATATAAGGGCAACACCTCCCCTGTCACCATTTAAAAAAATCGCTCTGTCACAGTCATGACAAACATTTTGTTTATCAGTGAAATTGTTGTCGACGGGACAAAACCCATTTATTAGAACGCTTAAATTACCCTTGTTCAGCGTATGTTCTGAGGAATATTCACGCGTCCGCGATTACCCGTCTACATATGACAAAACACTCCATCAATCAAGACGCCCTTATCAATTATTCAAATCTTGGTGTGTAGTTCACGCTCATACCTATTCATAAACGCCCACACCGGTTAATTGTTTGCTTTGGAGCAGTTCGGATCGCGCAGGCTGGCTGCGGTATTGTTCGGCAGCCTGCCAGTCAGATATACGGCCGACGGGATGCTACGTTAGTGCCTAAGGATATACGCGCCAGCTCACACGATAGACTTATGGTTCTGCATTATTGCCGACGTGTCGGTTCGTTAACTCGCCTGATGTATGCGCACTGTACCTGCTCTGTGTTTAGGTGTTTTGTAACAGGCACTCTAATAGCTCTACTGCTTTTATTCTCTTTACCGTGCGAGCTTCTATTTGTCTATTTGTTAATGCAATAGGAATAAATAGAACACAATATCGCCTTGCATACAACTGTCTAGTAGATAAATCGTATTCTTTCTAATTGAAAAAGAATGTAAGTAGAAGGATTGCTTTTATGTATTTTATTCATTTAAAACAAAGCTATTACTTGCAATGTAATAAACGTTATACGATACCAACAATAGAAAACAGGGAAGTTATCTGGCTACAATTTATAATTATTACTCGTATCTTTATTAAGGTAAATCATTTTGGATTAAACTGTTATTTGCAAGTCATATTCGTGCAGTGGAACGCTCGCGGGCGTTTTATGTATCCATTTATTATTATGTATTTATGTATCCAGTTCAAATTGATTGACACCTTTAAATTGACGTGGATTTTTTAATTTATATAAACATTATAAAAATTAAATGTATATTTTAACCTTATCTGTTAGTTAAGAAGTCATAAGTAAAGAAAATACATTATCAGTTTTCATTTCATACTACTTTGAATTGAGTTCTAGAAACATAGTTGTTACTTTGTTTCAGATCTTTTAAATTATCTCGCATAATAACGTACTTAAGCTTTAAAGCACAGTATACAGAATAACAGAGTCGTTGAGTTTTTTAATCGTCGGCGTGTGTGTACACCCTTCAGCAGCTATTTAAATTTAGCCTAACATTTACCCCGTTGTTTATGATTGACGTAGTGCGTCTTTCTCTTCTATTGATCCCTATCAGCTGTCATACCTGGGTTCACTCCTCTTTTGTGCATATCATCTTTCACATAGTCCATACATATTTTCTTTGAACGACCCTACCCACATCCTTTACATCCACCCACGCTCTCATTTCAACACTATCGATCCCAATTTCAGTAAACATAGAACTCTCTCCAACTGAATACCTCTGTACCGTACCGTACTACTAAATACAAAAAAAAATTTGGCAAAAATATAAAGTCGATCAATCAATTACAAGATACAATGGGCCCCACACTAGGCGAACTTGTATCGTGGGTACACGACACAGTGACCTAACAACGGAACATGGAGATAAAAAAAAAACAACGGAACATGTAACAATTACATATCTCCATTATTTATATGAATATTTAATAGTTAATGAATGTCTGAAAACTTTTAATGGTTCGCCTAAAAGTAAAATATGGTAAAATTTTATAGACAATAGCATAGAAATATTCATATTTGTCGCCATTCTTTTTTAATACTGCTGTGTACACAATCATCTCTTGAGATTGTGTAGCCATAACCGCCATCAGAGTTTGGTTAATTAAATCGATTATTAATTTAATTAGAACATTCCACGTCAGTGAATCGGCACGCAATATTGCGAATTGAGCGCCTACCGATCGGGAACAGCTGATTGTTAGGCTGTCGATTTTCATTAAACACCCAAAGACCACGTCTCGTTGTATCGAAGAAGGAATCATTGAGAAGCGTTTCGGAATTAAAGTTGTGATCGATTATAAACAGTATATCAATACCCACATAATCCTCAGGATATCATAAGAAGAGAGACTATGAGATCAAACCTAATAAAACACTACTGTAAAAGCAGGAACACCTTAAAGTATATTCTATACTTAGTTGCCTGGTGAACATGGTAATTGAACAAACCTTGATTATTCCCTTTTGGAGGAGTTCCGTATTACAGTCTCTAGAGAAAACCTCAACAGGGATTTTATTCCGCAATTTAAGTCTTCGGGGAAGAAAACTCCTCTAAAACTGTACCATTGAGGTTATGGGATTTTAAGATGAATTCTCTTTCGACGCCGAACGGCAGGATAGTGTAATCCATCCAAATTAAGACCATGCACGGCTTATATAACAATTCTTCAGAAAATAATGTTTCTAGATCCAAGAGTTTCAACTGTAAGTTTATCGGTCAGTTCCTTAGTTTCTTCTTTTATTTAACCACTAGCTTTTACCCGCGACTTCATCTGCGTAACCGGGATATGTTTACTGATCCAAATAAAAATTAGCCTATATTCTTCTATACAAATTTTTGTAGTAACTGGTTAAGCCGTTCAGCGTTATAAAGTAACAAACAAACAAGCTCATTTTTACATTTATAATATTAATATGGATATTATCAGCGATATGTGAAGTGTAAATAGATAAATAATCGAATAGAAATATGATTTATTCTTGTTCTCAATCCACGTTCATGTTCATTCGAATGTGTGCTCGTTACTTGAAAATACTCGTGCGTGTAACTTGGACGGAGATTAAACTAGGAAGCTATTTATAAGTCTTTATAGTTGTGAATTTACATTTTCCATACTCTGCCTTTTAGGTAAATCGATGCTAAATCCTTTATAATATTAAACATATGAAAATAAGCTTGTTACTCTTGATGCCTTAATTTCTCAACAATTCGTCTTAAAATTCAATTATACTTTAGTACCAAGTATACTCAAATACTGCAATTAATTTGAGTATTTGGTATCCTTGAATAGTTACATTTCATTTTTATCCTACTTTCCCATAGCAAAAATGCCTTTTCTAAATCATAACAGAAAAATTACTAATAAATAACAATTAAGTAATAAAAAATCCGTTCAAAATAAAAGTTGGAATTGGAGTTACCGATGAGAAAACTCATCAGACAGAAGGATGATAGAAAATAAACGAAATAATAAAGACGCTTTCTTAAAAAAAATCCTCTCCCGACCTTCTGTTCAAATGTCATGCAAATGCTAATTGCTTTTACTCGTCGCTCTTCACGCCGAAGGTGAGACTTGCAACTCCTTTAAATGTCATCATCGACAAACGGTCTTATAATAGATTATTTTATTTATCAAGAACATTAAATGAAGCGCTTGGCCTTGTGGTTTATTACCCAATACACGATAATGGGCTCCTGAGATCGATACTATATAAATTAAGAAACATGTATTATAAACAAAAGTTCCAGTAAAAGTACCATGTAATGCTATAAAAACACAACGAGAGAAAGCAAAGCAGCTAAAATACATAATAATAATTACAATAATAACATACAGTAAGCAACGAAATCTTTTGGCAATTCCTGAAAAGGATTATAGAAATATAATTAAACTAGAAATCATAATGATACAGTCACAGTTTCCAACCACTTTATAGTACTGCAAAAAATAGTTAAAAATAATTTTTCGTGACACATAAAATTAAAAAGTTTCAGTACTGCGGTGAACGGTCCAGTGCTAAAATAATATTATGACACATTTACCTGGGAGTACCCATATTCTGTGCAAATATAGAATCTCATATCACGGAGAGTGAAACTAATCACTTACGGAGGTAAGCCGCGCGGCACATTACAATATTGGCGAACTGTGTGCCGCTACTCTTGCTCTGCATATAATCCGAGACGTGCACACTACTCGCCATTTCAAATGAAGTATATTATTATTTACAACTAAGCCTTGACGACAATAAATCGAAAAGACACCTTCCTTATCTTCAGTGAAATGTAAATATTCTTTCTTGTACAAATCGGATCCTTCGTTTATTTCCGTTTCGACTTTTTCGAAGTTATTTTCTGTTTCAATAAAAGTCCGCTATAAATATTCGATACTGAATTATCTGGAATATGAATCGTTAAGGTCCGATAGTTCACACAGTTTATTTTTCTCAATTGATTTGACATAAAGTGAATTGTGTTCGCTCTCATTTAGTGTAAATGTGTATCAGAATTCTCTCGAGTATTTCAGCCTTTTTATTCAATTCTCTTATGGGGAAATGTTACAGTGTGCACGACATGTTTTGCAGAAAAGTAATATGAGGTGCTCGATCACTCGCGCTCTAAACGTCACGGCTGCCATCGAACCACAGGGGAAGTGGAGAACCTATTTTTTATCTTAATCGTATTTCCGTCATTGTTTGCCCTATTATCGTCGACGAGTTGTTCACCGTAACGAACCTCTCCGCGGATTTCATGTAATTACCCACTGGACATGCTGCGCATTAATTGGATTGGCCTCTTTCGGTCAATGGCCAATCGATCGGTTAAAAGAGCCACTCCTCGTAAATTCGCGATACATTCCTATAAATTCTGAATGTGTACTAAACGTTACGGCTTTGTCGTCAAAAGCAATTTCAATTTAAACTTCAATTTGGCGAATGGATTCTTTTTCGACGGTCAGGTGAACAAGAATCGGCGGTATCCGTAGCTTTCGATTTCACGGCCAGTTTGGCCGCAGTTGGGGCTCGTCTGCAGAAGCTATAGCCTTTTACCACGAAACGTGTTATTGTCGTTATCGGAAGTGATCATCCGACGCAATTGAGTTTTAAACATAAATCATTTTTGGAAGCGATTAAATATCCGAGGCGAGACGTGAGATCTTATTATTGCTCTGTGTTGTCTTTCTATTAGCGATGCTGTTTCGGGACGCTAAGGCCTTTTCAATTTTCTATGCAAATCCTGTTACTTTTGATTATGAAGAATCACTTTAGTTAATTACAACAAACAACGGTATTGGAATTAATTTCCAACTCTTCCGTCTTTCCAAACTTGACATTTTAATTATAATCTATAACGGTTTTATTCCGCTTTTCATAAAATGATAATACTCTTACTTGATGAGTTTGATGGCTCGTGATTTTAAAATTGGAGGTATTTTTACTCACAGTAGAGTACTTTTGGGTCTTTTATCAGAAGCTGGTGTTCGATTGGACGAACGCTATGCTGTGTCGAATATAAAACCCAATTGGGCTTTGATGCTTTAAACGGAACAGACCAAAATAGCCGGCCGTTGCTGCAGCGTAGGTATATTAACTTCTTATATTTTGCGGTCCGGCCATGCTAGTTTAGACCCTATTGGTTTGGTATTTAATATGAATGTATAGTGTGTAGCAGGTGTGCAATACCAACATGGATGTAGGCTCAATGCTAATCGATCGGAGCTGTTAGCAATCACCTACCTGCGTTGTATTGAGCTGATTAATTGCTTTCAGTTTCGGCAGCTCTTTCTCTAATATTGTTTATTGTATACCTAACTGTACAATATGAGCTTAAGTGATTTGAAAAATTACGTATTACTTAATGTGAAATTGTGAAATATCTACTCAATCCAGTATCTAAAATATACGTGCATCTATCGATTATTTTTTTCTTAGAACAAAAGTTAATATTTAATTGTCGACGTTGTTTTGTATCTTGAAATTTGAAGAACAATAAGAAATTCCTTGAAATAAATCAAAATAAACGTGATTTAATAACATTATAGATATTTTATTTGTTTATTTAAAATTAGATGGTAGATGTATTCCGTGACTTTTCCTGTGCGAATATAAAGTATTTTATACTCGTATTTTTAGAGACTAAGTTTATTCAAATTCATTTTCTTGTATAATTTTAATTTTCAAAACTGAGTTACAATCATTCAAACAGAATTACAAAATATCACATTTATAATACTAATAATAAGAACGGGATAAAAAAAGCCTGTATTGTTACATACATACTTTTTTAATATAAGAAAGTTATTTACGATTTTCTTCCAAATTCACGTTGTTAAATAATAAAAGTTCAGTTTACAAATATAAAGGGGGAGTTTATACTCTGAGCAAATGAATTGATTAAATACGAAACGTGATATAAAGAGAGAACTGGGAATAGGAATTTGAATAATATTTTTATGAATACACGTGTGCTCGCTTAGGGAGCAATTATTACTTCAAAGCTAAACCGAGTTACATGATTTGTGTATAGTAAGACAGCTGTTGGGAAATACATAAATATACTCAGGTCCATCTATTTAGAAAGGGGTAACCAGATTAAAGTAATGAATAATATATTATAATAATGATAGTGTGAAAATCAGATTCGGCGTAATCATAGATATTGTTGGAATTAAAAATGGAATGAAGCATAAAGAGAAACTGCATCCCGACAGATCAGTACAAATGTTAGTGGATAAAGTATTAATTTAAGATTTTTCCAAGACCACTCCAATCTTGTAAATAATATGAAATCAAGTTGGAAGTGAGGTCTTTTGATTAAAAAAAAATAATATCAATATTGACATCATAGAGAATTCAATATCTCGTAACAAAGCGAAAACAGATGAAAATATAGTTGAACTTGGAACCTATTCCTATTTTAAATTGTTAAGAAACAATATTTTGCACTCTGTGAGATCATTACATGATTTAACATTAAAACTCGTGTTTTGTTAACAGTACCTCCTGAGAAGCCAGTAGTGGTGGACCGGTATGGACGCGTCATCAACACCACGACCCTGGGCCCACACGAAGAAGGGGAAGACGTGCTGCTCACATGCCGGGTACTTGGAGGTAACTTTATTCCATAGTGTTTATTATTTAGGTATTTGTGTATTTATTAAATTTGGCATATATGGTTTTATCGGTCATTCTCTTGCCTCTCGTAAATCAACAAATGCACGTGTGAGGGTTAAAATCATGCTCACTGCATACTTTATTTAAACGGATTTATTTATATACTTCTTCAAATCTTAATTTGTCTTTGTGATTCTAATGTTATTTCTGAAAGTTGTTTTTTACCGAGAAGCAACTACAAGCTAACTTACTCTGCTCTAGAAGCCTAACAGTGTTTTTTTTTATATTATTATTATTAACTCTACTGCTGAACATAAACCTTCCCCTATAAAAGAAATTTTGCCAGTAATCGCCACGTTTAGTAAACAAGTTAGCAACTGCAGTTAGGCTTTTGGTGTTATAGTTTTGGAATTACAACTAACAGTAATTTAAGTTAATATAAATAGATTGAAGATAAAAATCTTAGTAATTTTAAAATTGCAAATTTTAAAATCACATAAGAGTACCATATATTTGTTATATTTAATACTCAAGATCCACCTGTCACTTTTCAGTTTTTTATATTAGATTATTATTATTACTCATTGTTTCCATGAGTTATTTCTACTATGCAAAACATATTAACCATTCCTATAGTTACTTCAATATACGATACTTACAATTCAGTGTAATTTATTCGATAACCTTATGGCTTTTTCTTTTTTTCCTGTTGAGTTTAGGACCGAGTCCTTAAATATATATTAAGTGCTCGTTTGTCACAACACTTAAGTAGCACTCCTTTTAAAGCATTAACAAGCGACGCTTATCGACATTCGATATATTTGCCCATTCGATCCTCCACGCCGCACGTTGTTTGTAATTCGCGATCGTTTTGTGTGCTTAAAGCCAGGGATTATATAGAAATGGAAGGACAAATTTTCATAGATGATGTATTGAACGTAATTATCGGGTCATGAGTATGTCCGACTCATCATGTTAAAGAACTTGATGCGTGCGTGAAAAACTTGCTTTAAGAATTTCGTCGACGAAGGACTAAATTCATGGTGCTTTTATTATAAATTCACCATGGATTTTGTAAGTTTTGTCTGCGATTCTGTGTTTTATGTATTGTTAACTTCCCATATCTGACAATGACATCACGCAATATAGTAAATAGATGTCCCAAAAATAAAATAAACAATAATACTGTTTCTAGCCTAAAATTCTTTCCTACAAGTATACTACTTAACTATATAATAAACATGTATAATTAATTAAGAGAAGTAATAAACATGACTCGAGAAGGGGGATGTTAAAAAAAATTCGAACACAATTGAGAAAAATAAAAAAAGAATAAATATTGATTTGAAAGTTTGCAATATACTCGTATATTTCCAATTAAAACGTTATATTTATAAGAAATAACATAAATAGATAGTACACATGCACTATAAAAGAGTGGTAAAACATATGCGACTCTTCTATTTGACCTTATTTCTGTGCCCGATATAGCTTGTAGCGAAGCTAAGTGACGGCATTGCGCCCTTCAGTATGTTTGCCCGCGACACCCGACCACTCCGACACTGGAACGCTTTTATCGCCCGCGAATATCTACATTTTCTTAACTTACGAAAAATCACACAATATGTTCATAACGTACGAACAGTAAACCTTCACTCGAGCACTCATCGCTCTGTTAATATTTGGTCAAAGTTGAATGCTCAGAAATAACTGAACAGTTAAAATTGAAAAGTATTTTATTTATAACAACGTATGAACACAAATTTTTTGAAGCGTGTTCTCTCAAAAACATGGTTTCGGTGTAGGAATTATCTTTATTTTTATTGGTCTCGACTTTTTCCTTTTTTTACAACATTACATTTTGTCCTGTATTGGACAATTTGTTCAAATTATTAATTAATTCTGTCTTTTCATTTCTATAGTTTGCCTTTATATCTTATCTTTTCCTATTTTTAAAACATTTTTAACACTATGAATGATTGTTATATTGAAATTACCTATCTAGTTTACAAATATTAACATTGACATTAACATTTATAAAAAATCTGCATTTTATTGATTCTTCTTCTTCATCTGTTTTTCTTTTTATAGCAATATCAAAAAAAAAATTAAAATCAACAATATGTTTGATTATTCATTGCGTGACAATTGGCTCAACACAAATAATATTGATCAATAGTACCAATTGACACCTATCGGTACAATTAATCTCACCAATGATTAAAGGAAATTCATTATGCGATTAAACGCTTGAACAATAGACAATCAGTTCACAATATAAAGTGGTTAAATTGATATATTATTATATTATACTTATATACATATAATATACAAACGTAGTTGTATTTAGCAACAAAATAAATGACTATAGATTTTGCAGAGTTTAAACATAAATTATCAATAGTATTGCTACTGTAGAAGCTTGCATGTTAGCCGTTAAATACGTAATTTCAAAGGCTTCGATAACTAGATATACTTTTTTATTATTAGGGAAGCAAACGAGCAGACGAACAACCTGATGGAAAGCGATTTTTATTATTATTATACTATTATTTATTTATTTTATACAACTTAGAATGGCACACAAGCTAACAGCCCACCTGATAGAAAATGGTAACCATAACTGCAACTATCCAGATGTGGTATATAATTATGGTATGTATTAAACAAGCAGTAGTCCAACGTCTTTGATACGAGTATGTCCTTAATGATTTACATAACAATTCAAAATATACATATTACTCTGTTTAAAAAATTGTGATGGGCAACTAATAGAAAGAAATTAATTCGACTGAAGCTACAGTAACATAATTTTCAACGCTCCTTTTAAAAATGGCTTTAAAAGTAAATGTAATCAAACTCAATATAATTTCTATTTAAAATTAGTGCTAACACAGACAAATAAACTAAATTTATGCAAATTTATATAGTGTTGAACTCCCAGTGATCGATGGTATAGATATTATGTAATATTGTGGATCAAACTTTGAAACTTTTTAAATTTCTTTGAACCACTATGAACAAAAACTAGTTGCAGTTTTATTAATTTTAATATTCAATTTTGTTTTAAACATCTAAGAATATAAAAATTTTTGTGATAAAATTACCACAAAAATAACTCAAGATTTCTGATCTACATTCAGGTATAACAAAATCGAAGAAAATACAAATGTGTAGATTGATATTTTTATCAAACACTGCTTGTTGTAGGAATGTTTTATGCAATTTGAATTGGGAAATGAACTGTCAAAAAATAGTGACCGTCACTTATAGATAGAACATGTATATGATATTATGGAATGTTCTCGTACATATTATTTACATTATAGAGAGAGCACACTATTATTATGTGGTCATAATTTTTAACCAAATTTCCGCGAGTTAAATTACACAACCAACTTTAATATTTTAAAAGCAATAAAAATAATAGTATTGAGCAAAATAAAATTGTTCTAAAAGTTTCCCACATGTTCCCCAGATTCATTTTTAAGATCCTTGAAAACAGTCACATTACTCATATTGGCCGGAGCTCCGGAATCATTTACTAAAGCTTTCGATTTCATTGTATCTACACTTTCCTCTGCTCCTTGTTCCCATCCATCGCCTCGTTGTCTAAATGAGACATTATAGGAAACTAATTTTGAGAATGTATCATTATGTGAATCTATACCCTCGGGTGTAGCGTGTATTCGCGCCATAAGTATAAGAATATATATTTTTTCTCGCACGTAGAGCACGCCCGCCCGGCGCCCTGCTCCTTGCCCCGCGCCCTACTCCGCGCTCGGGCCCTGCAGACATAGAAACGCTTTTATCCCAACAAAATACAATCCACCTCGCGTCGACACCTGCGCGTCTACTCAATCGCTATTATGTATAATGGGCCTTGTTATTACATGCACCCTGAAACAAATGAGTTCCCACCACCTTGTAATAATCTATCATACACAGTACAAAATCTAGCAATATAAATTATTTGTTGTTTCTCTCGATTTTACCTGTGTCAATGTATGTGATCATATGTAAAGCACAATGGGATTAAAAATTTAAAAATTCACGCAATTCCTACGGAATCAAGATGCTATGGGCTTTGCGCGAGCAAAAATGTAATAAATAACTAGTTTTGTACGTATCTTAACGTATGAAACTCCATCCAATACTGTTCATCCATATAAAGGTGACCGAAGTCCATATATCTCTGTGTTATATCTAAAAAAAATACAAGTACACACTTGTAAATTTTTTAAGGAATGTATATACTTATACCCATAATACGTGACCAAAGTCAATAATTAAACTGAACAAATTAATAGATACAGAAAAATATTAGTATGTCAGACATCACTGGAAATAATAGCCCTTGGCTCGTTCAAATTAAACTTTTTACATGCAAAAAGCACATCGAAAAATCAGCGAGTTAAAATTACACGACTCCAATCAAAATGGATTTTATCAGATTATAGTATACCCCTCAAATGAAATTTGAATTGGCGGAGGCCACCGAATTTGCATAATCGAGAAATTGATTGAAGCGTATTTCCCGAAAAACGGGCGGGAGCCGAAAAAAATTCAATTCCTGCGAACGCAGATGCCTTTCTAATGACGACGGCTTACATCAAGACTTTGTTCCGAGTCGCCGGAAGTCTGCTGAATCCGAAGCCTGTTGCTCGCTTCCCGCTTCCCTCGAACGACACGTGACCGCTCCTTTATTTCAAGGCTTACTGTGAAGTAAGCGACGAAAATCAATGCTTCCAATATTTAGCTTGAACATTTCTCTACTTACTTTATATGTTGCTTAATTTATTCCTCTTAACGTTATAAATTGTTTTTGGATACTTATTGAATTTAAATAATATGGCATCTTTTTATTATGCTACTGCTTTTATTTTAATAAGAATATACGTTATTGGAAAAGTTCCTGCTCATAAATAAATATACTTAGATGAAGGACTATAGAGAGTCCTTCATCTAAGCAGCGTACTTCTTGCTATATCGGAAATATTCAATAAGAAACTTATTCTATTTTCTGCCCCTCTGAGTTGCTTATAATATTTTATATTGAAATGTATAAATTCCCTTCAACTCATGGCTGGATAAGAAATAATCACAACTCGCCGCCTTAAATCAAATTTTGCAACGTCATGTTTATTTCCCAAATACCGAAATCCAATACAAAGAAACACCCGTGTTGTTTACCAAAGCAAAACAATAAACCGCAGAGAAGATACATTTAGACTTTTGATTTAGAAGACGATTCCCGTACGGCAACGAATGATAAATTAATTCCGTGGTAGTACCTCCCAATATTGGCCGAGATTCTGATAATTGCGAGAAGGTGAAATCGGAACTTCATTCCAGTACTACAATCTCTCTCTCTAAATTGATTGAATCCCATTACTAACTTTGAGATATTGCAGTCTGGCGGAATGCCTGTTTATATCAACAGAAATCCATTGACTTCTGGAATTAGATTGTACAAACGCAGTACTTCAGACCTAAACTAATTCAATTTGGCCGAAGTGGACGAGAAGATAGTTCAGTGGACGGGCCGAACAAAAGCGCACATAGCGGTGGACAAATAAACAAGCAAACAAAGGACAAAGGGCAGTCTGATCTAAGAGAATGCCTTGAGCGAAATTTATTTACGTGCAGAGTACGGAAACGGCTCATTGGGGCCGCTCGGTGCTCGCCCGCCACCGTCGTTCAGCCACTATCCATGCCTGCTGTTTACTTTTATATTTTCTGGAAATGAAACATTCATGCATGTGTCTACCAGGGAGTAGGTCTTACTAGAAGTTTAAAGGTTACCTACGTTTAAACTTTAAGTTACCTTTAAATTTGTCTCTGCTAAAGGGGATACAGTCTGTAAAATTATTGCTTAAAAATCAAAAATAATAAATAACATATAGTTTAATGTCATTATTGCCTTGCTTATTTAATAATAATTTCTGATACCTAACAGCGCAATAATAAACCTAATAAAGTTTTTAGTAATTATTCTATTTATAATAGCTATGTCTGTTAATACTAGAAGTTTCTAATTGAATTCTCCGAAAAATCATAGGAATATCTACACTGTTTTTGATTACGATAATGCCTTTATTAAATTATAAAAAATATTTTATTTTTTATTATATATATATATATATATATATATATATATATATTTTATTATTACATTCTATTTTATATGTCTAGTAAATATTATATATGTAGTTACTTGTGTCTTCACTTATGAATTGCCAATGAATTTCGCTAGAATATTACTTGCATTGGACTCAGCTCGAGTTGTAACTAATATTCATATAATTGCTTTTGTTATGATCATAACAATCCATGAATATATAATAATAATTTGTTGCAGTGCTGGTCAAATAGCTAAAAAATTTTAAAGTTCTTAAGATATGTGATTTGTTCACCTCGTCACTTCTATGATATTAACCTTTATATATAATAAATATAATTAATAATCGTGTATGACAAGATTGATGAATGTGGAAGAAGCGAAAGAGGTTTGTTTGAATCGAAGCATTTGACGTTCCATTGTTTCTGCCTACCCTAATGGGAGACAGGCGTGACAGATATGTATGTATGTATATAATTTATCAAGTTTTGGATGTAAATACAGGGTACGCATATTTCTTCTGAATAAGAAGGAATATGAGGAAACGGAACAAGTATTGTTTGATGCAGCTTAATGTATATGCTATATTGTCAATACATTCAATACTCTAATCAATATTATTTTCTCCATAATACTAAAGGGGGGTAGGACTGTGGCCCTTTAATACAGGTTAATTAATATTAGTTAAGAAACTACAGTTATGTTTTTTACTAAGAAATCTCATTTCATTTCAACTTGTAGATAAAAAGAACCTGTAACACATTGTAATTCTAGGATCTTCTATTTAAGATCTTTAATATTTTTTGTTTTATTTCCATCAAATAGATCGATTACTTCATATATTGCTTCATATTTATTTTTTCGTAGGTCGCCCAGAGCCGTCAGTTCGCTGGCTGGTTAACGGGGTGCTGGTGGACGAGGAATACGAGCACAACACCGGCGATGTGATTGAAAACCGGTTACTCTGGCCGGCGATACGACGCGCCGACTACGCGGCCGTTTTTACATGCCAAGCGACTAACTCCCGCCTCGTGCCGCCGAGGGAACTATCGCTTGTACTGGATATGTTCTGTGAGTATCTTTATTTATTATAGTCTGTTTCAGTAGTATAATATTTAATGAAAATATAGACAAACATATCATTGACTACAATCAGAGACCAGAGGGAGACTTTGTACAAAAGTAATTTGCTTGGGTACCTCTGTCTCATTCGTGTTTGAACCTTGAAGCAGTTGTGTTTGCATGGCTGTGTTTTAGTTTGAAGGGTAGATCGATGTATAGTGGATAGGATAACACCTGAGTCTTCAGGAATGGCAACGCATGGGGAGTATCATGGGCGAAACAGTATACTCTGTTATGTCCATGGTACTGCTCATGTTTATAGGCGACGGTTACCAAGTACTAAGTTGTAAGAAAAGGAAAGTCTGCTGTAGTCCAACAGTAGTAGAAGTCTAAAATCGATGAATCGATCGAACTTTTCGACTTATTCATAATTTCAAAGTTAATAATTTATAATATATTTCTTACTACTTATTTATTATTAAAACTTAGTTACTATTTTATTATGTGCTATCGAAACAGATCAATATTTATCGTATTATTAGCTTTAACCAGCGACTTCGTGTGTGTTCGGAATATGTTTACTAATTGAGATAAAATTAGCTTATACGAGTATCCTTCTCTATACCATATAGTATGTATTTACTAATTTTCGTAGTACCTAATTGATTAAGCCGTGAAACAAATATACTCATTTCACATTTATAATATTACTAAATCTAATTTACTTCTACTACTCATGTAAGGGTGATATCCTCTGATATTAAGAGTTTTTAGATAGCTTTCGTTTTCCACAAAGGCGTTGAAATGACTTATTACTATAGCCGTCACTAACGTTTAACAAAGAATCAGCATTTTATAGTATTTATGTAATTGTTCCATTCAGCGTCAGGGGTGTTCTTCTCTAGAAATCTGTCCGATTCTAGAATAAGGGCATACGGGTATGCGACCCCGGCCTCCCGAGCCGCTGCAGTGTCCCAGTCCTTTCCGCAATTGCAGTGTCCCCGCTTTCCTTTCCCACATAAATCCCTTATTCTTCTCATTTACCAATTTCCATTACACATTTCCAACGTTCCCTTCTTTTTTTCCTCAATCCTTTCCTCCATATCGCAGGCCTATCTGATGGAAAGTGGTAACCGTCGCCTATAGACATGAGCAGTACCATGGACATAACAGAGTATACTGTTTCGCCCATGATACCCCCATGCGTTGCCATTCCTGAGAACTCAGATGTTATTCCTCTGTACCCTATAAAGTCACGCCATATCCCATTTTATAGAATGTATGTTATTTAGTGTGTTTTATTTAGTGTGTTATAACATTATAACGTGTACATGTTAAAAATTCAACGAAATTGAAAATCTTCCCTTTGGAACAAACAGCTAAATGTACTACGTTATTTATAATACGCCTGCTTTCAAATTACGGATGTCACAGTATGCATACTACCTATCACATGACAGACAGTGTGCCGTGCAACGCAGATAACTAGTTGAACAAGCATCCACCAACTACTGCTGTAGTTATTAAACAGTTTGAATAGTCACGCCAGATGTAGCTGCTGTACTAGCAAATGTTATTAGCCATATCAGCACCGAGGGAGCGCTATGTGACACCCGATTAGAGATAATTTGCAAAGTGCACGTTCGTAAACACACTATTCAGTAATATCTTATTGTAATACAAGGAGAGTTATTTTAACTAAGAATTATTATAGAATTTATATTTGTTTGATATATTATGTAATAGATAAACTCATTTTTTTATATTACTGAGGTGGTGTTAATGACAATTTTGTAATTACGTGCTCGGCCTGTTCGAGCAGGCGTTACTTTTGTTTATTATTATTCTACCGTCCACTGTTGTGTTTCTAGTACTGTGCCATCTTGTTTTCACTTGGACAGTTGTAACGTCAGCTAGAACATTGCTGTTAATATTTATATTAAATTAAACGCACTTAACAAGTATTATCAGAGTTTATTCTAAAATACTCCATGTGGGCCGGATTTTAAAGATGTATTTATTTATTTTTCATCACAAACAATTAACTTTTACTTTCTATTACAATTATTTCAGAAAGTAACGTTATCAATGATTAACATAGGCTATCATCGTCATCATCATATCGGCTTTTGTTAACCTTTAACTGTTTTTTTAACCTTTAACTGATGTTACTAGTAGTTATCACGCTTGGCAGGCGTGTGGCAACCGCAGCTTATCTTTTGACGATGTTTTAAGAGGGACGCTACCGCCCGTCCGTCTAACATCCTGGAGGGGGAGGGATTGTTAGCAATGGAGATTGAGAACCCCATTGCTAGCAATATGCCCTATTAGGTCGACCTCCACATAATTCCCCCTGGAAACCATCGTGGACAATTCTTGTTGAATTCGTCACCATGGGCTAACTGACCTGCTTCATCCTCACCTATTATCCTTCACTGGTGCCCCGTCGGTGTATACCAATAGTGCGGGTGGGGTTACCATTCCATTATCACCCATTAAAAAAATATAATATAACCTCCCTTAGTCGCCTCTTACGACAGCTACGGGAAACGAAAGTGTGGCCTATTCTATACTGGGACCTACACACTACACGCACAACTTCGCCCTATGCTGTTTTAATTAACATATGGCGTGTGAAAATGCGAATAAATCAATACAATAATGAATTACCTACAATAAATATTAATTTTTGCATACTATAAAGACAAATTATTAGAACTATTGAGGACAGAAGAGGAAAAATGTTGAGATACTTGATACGACACAACGAACTTATGAACATTATAATAGAAGGTAAGATAGAAGGAAGGAGGGGGAGAGGGAGACCGAGACATAGTTACATCAGGCAGATCAAGGAAGGAGTTGGTGTCGTGTCGTATCAAGAGGTGAAAAGACTCGCTGAAAATCGTAATGAATGCCAAGAGCTCCACCGACAAGAGCACCAGCAGCTCTTAAATAGGATAGATAGATAGATAATACGCAAGCTAGTAAAAAATTGCTAGAGTTCAACAAACACAGTTCGCTTAATCTTAATTAAGGTTCAAATTAAATCAGAATTAATATAATAGCGTTTCACAAAGTAGAATACTTCATCTAAACGGAGTTCCAACATTTTTCTAACTCGGCACCTCGCGGGCTCACCGGTTATTAAAATTCATTTGGCCACATTAATTACATTGCATTAGTGTCGACACTAAATAATATATCGCTGCAGACAATATCCATTACAATTTTCCCTCGTTTTGGGACTTTTAGGATATTTCAGGTTATCTAAAAACTTTGTTACTAAAACAAAGATGCTACGTTTTACCAAATCAAAGGTTTACGTGTAAAATTACAATGAACGTTTATTATATATTTTAATTAAATAGAAAACAAAAAGAAACTTGAGTTATTCTCTGAGATTATTATTTTCTTATTCTAATAAAAATAAATCTTATATATTGCGACTACTTAAAATATTTTTTATAACTACTATTTTTTAAATATTACTTAAAATTCTGTCAATTTTATTTATTTTATAATTAGCTTCATTGACTACTTATAATGCATGAGCCAAAGTGTGCACTTGGTACCTGTAGTGATTTTTATGTATTGTGTATTGTATAATGTAGTAATTAAAAATTAACCTATACCTATGTAAATTCAGTGGTTAATATTTGCATGCCATTTGATGGAATAGAATGAAAATCTTGTAAACGTGACGAATGCAATGTCTTATCTACAATGTTTCTGGCAATTTTTTTATACAACTTAGAATGGCAAACAAGCTAACGGCCCACCTGGTGGAAAGTGGTAACCGTCGCCTGTAGACATGTGCAGTGTCATGGACATAACAGAGTAAACTGTTTCGCCCATGAAAACCCCCATGCTTTGCCATTCCTGAAGACTCAGGTGTTATTTCTCTGTAATAATCTCTAATAAATTTCATTTCATTTCAAATAGACTAAACAATTGTATTTTTTTACGCAAATTAGAATCTTGTTAAGAGATTTCAATAAAGGGAATATTTTAATTCGCCTATATTTTTAAATAACTATGATGACTTTGCCAATTTTAAATCGACGTCAATAACTCTTCTTGCAATCTATAAGATTAATCCCCTGTTGCTCCCATATTTATTTGGTGACGATTGAGGTCACCATATTTTTTTTTTATACGACTTAGAATGGCAAACAAGCTGACGGCCCACCTGATGTAAAGTGGTAACCATCGCCTATAGATATGAGCAGTATCATGGACACAACAGTACACACACATACTGTTTCGTCCGTGATATTCCCATGCGTTGCCATTCCTGAGGACTCAGGTGTCCTCTTCTACTGTACCCTGTACTACTGTATTCCTCTGTACCCAGTAAATTCACGCCATATCCTATCCTTCAAACCAAAACACAGCCATGCAAACACAACTGCTTCACGGTAGAAACACAAAGTCTCCCTCTGGTATCTGGCATTTCTTTGCGGAACATAATGTTGCTTATTGTGAAGCGACATATGCTTGATCTTGCTCTTAACTGACTTACAAAAAAGGTTTCAATTTGTTTACATTTTTTTTAGGTTTGTTACTTAATAACTCCATTATTTATAAACAGATTTGGATTTTTTTTTTCTGAAAGGAAATAATTTCAGGTTGGTCCCTTAGAAATTTAAACAAAATCGGTTCAGTGGTTGAGTTTTTAAAATAATTAGTTTTTTCACGATTAAAGTCGATTTTTTCTTGTGCAACAACATTTTATATTATTTTTTTCATTTGGTTAGACTTACGCTGTTGTTGATTTCATATTAATCTTAAATTTTGTAATATTTTGTTGAACTCGATACTTATCTACAAAGATATTTTTTAATGCATAATAATAATAATGCAACCCCGTCTGCACTCTCGGTATACACAGGCGGGGCACCAGTGAGAGATGATATGTGAGGATGAAGCAAGTCAGTTAGCCCGTCGTGACGAATTCAATTAGAATTATTCACGATGGTTTCCATGGGGAACCACGTGGAGATCGACCTGATATTGATAGTACTAGCAATGGGGCTGTTAAACTCTACTACTAATAATCCCTTTTACACTCTCTACAAAGATACTTACTTGTCGACTATTTGACCATATTTGTCGTTTAAAGATAAATTACTTAGTAAATTATTTTCCTTTCACAGTGAGGCCTCTCACAGTAGAGATCAAAAAACCGTCTGAGATGGGCGAGGGCGGCGTGCTAACAGCTGAGCGGCGGTACGAGGTAGCGTGCCAGTCGGCTGGCAGCCGTCCGCCAGCCGTCATTACGTGGCACAAGGGAAAGAGGCAACTGAAAAGAATAACGGTGAGTAATATAGAGATTAATAATTCTAATAATAATATAAATTCTAAAGGTAAAAGCATTCTAAAAGTAATAGGCGAGAAATATAATATAACTCGCCTATAATTGGGCATTTCATTCAGATACTGATCTAGTCGGCTGGCTCACATCTGAGTGAACTGCTTTAATTAAATTAATTTGCTTTTCTTTTTTACTAACATAGTTTGTAAGGAAATTGTTACTAACAAAATGGACCAAATTGTAATCTGAATAATAAAGTAGTATTATATATATATATATATATATATATATATATATATATATATATATATATATATATATATATATATATATATATATAATATAAAAATAATTCTTGTAAGAAGCAATTTATAGTGGTACCCCGCACTTTGGTTATATTTTGTTAAGAGAGGGACTGGCTGAAAAACAGCGCTGTGCAGCTGTTTACACTGCACTGGGACACTTACAGCATCAGCTGAGCCGGTTCCTTTTGCCTAGTATGGGCCACTTTTTGTTTATGTTATTTATATTTTATATTGTAATTGTATGTTTACTGGCAATAAATGTTTTCTATTCTATTCTATTCTAATAATAATAAAATATTTAGTTTTTTATACAAAGATTTGGTATCTCCTGTTAATCAAACATTGGGATATGGCAGTGAATTTACAGGGTACAAAGGAATAACACTTGAATCCTCAGAAATGGCAACGCATGGGGAGTATCATGAGCGAAACAGTATACTCTGTTATGTCCATGGTACTGCTCATGTCTATAGGCGACGATTACCACTTTCCATCAGATTGGCCGTCAGCTTGTTTGCCATGCCAAGTTGCATAGAAAAAAGATTGCTTGTATAAGGAGAAACAAGCTCTTTCAAAAAGAGGTTGTAGTATTTGTACATGAGGGTTTATTATGAGTGTTTAAAATCTATCAATTTTACATATTAAATTGAGCTACCTTAAAAATTTATACTAAAGATATAAAAAAAAAACAATCTTAGTCACGTGGCAAACTTTTTAAATTTTTTAAAAAATAATAATAAGTTGTAATAAATAATTTAATATTATAATCGAATCGGTAATATATTATATGTCAGTCATTTCGTGCAAGATGCACAAATTTTAAACATGCATTAGTTGTACTTTTTGTACAAAAGTGATAGTTCTATATTATATACCTGGATAATTAGTAATATAAGAAGTGAGTAAAGTTATAAAATTCCTAGAAACACTGTTTAGTCTATTTATAAGTTATAATAGACCTGAAGGATCTTTTTTATTATTACTATAAATGTAAGATACTGGCCCATACTTCATACACACACTCTTTCCAAATTTATAATGATTGATCATTAAAATTTGACTTCAGGAAAGTGCAAGATATAATGCAAATCTGTTCATGGTAATGCTTGAAAAGCAATCGGTTTTAATTTATATCTTATATATAAAATTTTCGTGTCACGGTGTTTGTTACCAAACTCCTCCGAAACGGCTTTACCGATTTTTATAAAATTTTGTGTGCATATCGATTAGCTCTGAAAATCGGCTAACATCGTAAATTTTTCGTAACCCTCAATGATAAGGGTGACCCAACCCAAATTTGTTTATTTTTTTTGTAAAAAAATTTTATTATTTTTTTTTTATTATGATTTAACATAGAAAAATACATACAGATTCAATCGCTTTTACGATCTACTCCTGTTTTTTAATCGCGATTTTTATATGCCGCAATAGGGTTGCAAGATGGCAATCGAATATAATAATTGTAGTAGGATAAATTTTCATGTATAGTTCTAGAAATAATGTATATGGTAAAACAACGTTTGCCGAGTCAGCTAGTTATACTATATAAATTTATTAATATTTAATTTAAAAAAAAAAGCATAAGACAAGAAATGTTTGTTACCAGTCATCTAAAAACCGCCACGCACATGTACCTCTTTGTTTTTTTATTAGAAGCAATTCTGTTAAAGACAGGTATACGTTGACGTCGATAGACGTGGAGCTATTAGACGACGGCCATGCATGTCCGATTCAAATTATGGTAGGAGGCTGTGAATGAATGATAAGCGCCCGCCTGGAATATATTCCAGGCAGCGTGTTAATTATAGACAGGTATCGAGTTCCATCAAAGGGAACGCATTAAATTGATACATTGTTCGGGTTCTGTGATGACGTATCTATCGAAGACACCATAATCGGTATTTATCGAAAAAAAAAATACCGGAATTTTAGCTAGAGATATATAGAATTGTAGATTAATAATAGCTCTTACTAGAAATAATATTTTTTTGAAGTTCGTAACGTTCTTCATTATAATTTCAACCCATATATGATCCGTATAATGTAGCTAATGTAAGGTCGGAATAAAAGGCTACCGTATTTCCAATTGATTATCGGTTCCCGGAACTACATAGGTACGTCATTATGTTGTTCGAAGAATCAAAAATAATATATTTCCTTCATATAATACGAAGAATGACAAAGAAAACGAACTATACAAAGAGTCGTGTGTGAGTTTTCGCAGTAAGACTAACTACTCGCAGTTCAAACGATTTTATTTTATTTCTCATTCCCATATCATCATCATCATTTCAGCCTTGACTGTCCACTGTTGGACATAAGCCTCCCCCTTGGGGGGTTTTGCCAGTAGTCGCCATACTTGACAGGCGGATTGGCAACAGCTTTGAAGGTGTTCTAAGAGGGACGCTGCTGCCCATCTCTCGCCCTCTTACGACACCCTCGGGAAAGGAATATAATTTGAATATAGTAATAATTAATTTTTCAAACATTATTACATTTTATGTTCAGCTTTTATTTTTTATATTTTCCCAGGAATAGCCAATTCCTGGGAAAATATAAAAAATAAAAGAGGTATCATACTCGAGATCATTCACTAATAACGAATCCCAAACTTTTCACTATCGGGACGATACAGAAAATCCAATACATTAGCTTCCTTATAAGGAAATATTTTACTCGAGCGTAAGTAGACCTTTTTGCACAAAAAATATGATGAGTTGAAAAGCAAAAAAAGCTTCCCATACTAATTTGACAGCTGAATATTATTATAGAATTATAAGATGTATTTCGAACCGTTCCTATACAAAATTATACAATTTCACTTTTTAAATATTTCTTTAAAAAATTAATGATTTGATTTCATCGTGCTATGCATATTTAATAATTACAGATACCTTTTACCAAGTCAAAATATTCGCAACAACAGACGACGGGACGATCGTAATTCTAATAAAACAATGATTAAAAACAATGTACATACACATGTCTCGCAGTAAATTAATGATGCCTTAACACATTCGATATTCCTGTGATCACTAACAACCATTCCGCGTACAGTTTCACTGTAATAGGACGGATAGGTTATCATTCATTGTAATTAAAACGGCACAGGATTAATGCCCGGTATAAATGTGCCGTGAGTCGTAATTAACGCGCACTGATCCATGCAGATCGAACGTTCTCATCGGCCCTATACACTTATAGTGTTACAACATTAATTAGTATTTAACCTTCATATATAGACACTCGCACATACATACACACACATAACACACACGCACACACACACACACACGCACGCACGCAAACACGCACGCATGCACGCACGCACGCTCGCACCCACGCACGCACGCACGCACATGCACGCACGCACGTTCGCACCCACGAACGCACGCACGCACGCACGCTCACAAACACACACGCACAAACACCTACGCATTTTCAAACTCACATTAAATGTCACATATTTAAATTAACCCTGTTCGCCGCACTATAACTGTTAAATTACTTGCTTTGATTTGCCTAGTGTGGAGTTATAGCTATATTATACTTCGCGCTTCGTCCTCGAGATTATTATTTGTAGAATATAAACAACATGTAGTAACGTACAAGTGACACCGCCCCTGCACTATTGTTGAGAGAGGGATTCCCCCTTTTTCCTTTTTCTTTTTATTCCCCGGTAGGTACATAGTCTACTTAGCCCGTTCATTTCATTTCCTGTTCATTCGCAATTTAGTGCTTCACCGCTCCGCACATAATACATCGCGTTGTCGTGTTAAAAAAAAAAAAAAAAAAAAAAAAAGATGCCAAAAAGGAATAGTAGTGATCTCAACGACCCAACATTCAACATTACATAGTGTCGTTGTAGACCAGGTATTTATTTTCAAAACTATATCTATACACAAAAGTAATTTTTGTCTCCAGAAGAATGCAATCGAGATAGTCATATGGGCTATATCACCGCATTCAAACGAAATGGTTGACGTGCAATTCAGCGGGAATTGTACACAACAGCCGTGTTTCGATATATATCGCATTTTCAAATAACACCCATAAAAGGATATAATAAATATAAATATATTTCATTTTTAATAAAATATTTTTAAATAAATTATTGGCAATATATATATAAAAGAGAAGTCGTTACTTTTGATTTCAGTTATAGAGAATATTTGATTATAGGGGTGTATTATTTGATTATTATGTATTATTTGATTATATGTGTGTGGGTATTGTATAAACAATAATGCTTATTGGAGACAAAAAATATTAGGTTTTAACGTATCCACGTTAACAATGTTAGTATGTACCCAGAGCCGTTATCAGGACGAACTCGACACATACTATACTTTTTTATACAATTGCATAAATTTATGCATATACACATCATATATTTATATATTATATGATGCATATGTCAGAGACGCCTCAATTAATAGCGGAATCAGTAGACTGGTTAATAGATCCTCCTGAGGAAGAGATACTAGAACCAGAGACTGTAAACCTTCCATCAGACGATGTAGATGTGATTCACGATGCGTTAACGTATCCAGACGGTAGGGAGTCTGTAGTAAAAAATAATCCGATGACGGATCAAGACGCTGGTCAAAACTGTCCAGGCCCGTCAAATGTGGAGCCTCAGTAGCTAGATACTGAGACTTTAGAAATTCTTGGAGTCGATCCAACGTGTACTAATAATTATGGTAGCGATGTCCATAAAGAATTGCCATTGCGATTTCAACACATCGCCCAAGAAGGAATTAGTAAAGAGCTTAAAAAATAATTAGTAAATAAATACCCACTACCAGCTAACTGCTTACTTGTAGTGCTCCCACAATAAATCCCGAGATAAAAAGCAGAGCTTCCAGAACTAGCTACTACGCGTGATAAAGGTATTGAGATAAAAAAGAAACCAACGGCTTCAGCCATATCTTGTTTAGGTCAAGCTATTTCAACATAGCTTAATTGTAATCAAAAAGATAAAGAACTTTTACAAAAACTTATGGATCTCAGCCGTCTAATGTGTGACATACAGCATAGCGACTCCATGACTAGACGACACTTCATTCTAAGTGCTTTAAAGAAGGATATGAAGGAATATCTTACAAACACAAAAGTTGATACCTTCTTATTTGGCTATAAATTGGCTGAAACAATAAAATCGACCGAAGCTGTTAACAAATCAGACATAGACCTAAAGGTGGTTTCTGATGGTACCAAAAACCTGCCAAGAAGAACCGACATTCTTCCTTCAAGGCTTTTAAACCGGAGAGCTCCAGCACCGGCACGCAAGCAGCCGGGCATGGGAGCGAGATTCCGTCAGCCTGCCGCAGCATGACCCTTGATTCTCCCAACGCAGCCGGCTGGGCACATAGCGACGTCGTGGGTTCCACCACCACCGCAGCCGCCGTCGCCACCTCCTCCGACACAACATCCACGTCGTCGTTACTAGATACGTATATTCCAGTTAAGTATGCAGGTCGTTTAACACACTTTTATGATCAATGGTCTATTATCACAAATGTTCACTTGATCCTTTCATGGATTAAGGGTTACAAAATAATTTTTTCGTCACCTGTTTATCAAGAATCATACAGATTCAGAAAAATATCAATATATTGATGCAATTAATAATCTTCTACAAATTGACGCTGTTTCAGAGTGTATACCTTATAAGGGCGGTTTATATCTAATATTTTTAATATAATACAAAAACTTAATGGCAAAATGAGGCTCGTATTGAATCTCAAGAGATTAAATAAATTTATCCAGACGGATCATATACGAATAATATTTATTTACGAAGAATTAGAAGATTTACGAACTGCATTAAAATTAATATCAAAAGATTTCTATATGGCAACATTAGACCTTAAAGACGCTTATTTTTTAATAAACATTCATAATGAATCTAAAAAATATATCCGATTTATTTTTGACAATAAATTATATCAATTTAATGTTTTGCCATTTAGTTTAGCTACCGCACCTTACATTTTTATTAAATTAATGAAGCCGATTACTAGACTTTTAAAAACTGGCGATTTTTTATTTACCTTATACTTAGATAATTGGTTTTTATTGGGTAATTCTTATCAACAATGCTTGACAAATATTGAGATGACTTCCAAACTACTATCTTCCTCAGGTTTTACAATTAATCAGGATAAAAGTAACCTTGAGCCTTCATTATCTTGTAAATTTATGGGAATAGTTGTAGACTCACACAGTCTACAATTAAGCTTACCATTCGAAAATAGATTACGAATTCGATCTCAATCAGAAAGTTTTTGTCAATATGAACGTATTTTAATCAGGGAATTTGCTCAACTGGTAGCTTTACTCGTGTCGGCTTGTCCAGCCATTGAGTATGGAGGATTTTGCACTAAAGATTTGGAGCGTTCAAAATTTCTTAATCTAAAAAATCATAACGATTATGATAAGTATAGGAATATACCTAGTTCCGTATATTCTGACTTTCAATGGTGATTAAATAATATAGATAGCTCTGTGTATCATCGTATCAGAGATGATACGTATGCCATTGAAATTTACTCTGACGCCTCAACTACGGGGTGGAGGGTTAATTATGGTAATAGTATTGCTAGCGACCAATGGTCAGATGATGAACTAAAGCATCATATAAATTATCTGGAGCTTCTCGCTGCGTTTTCTGGCCTTAAAAGTTTTTGCCAGAGATTCACATAATTGCCAAATACTGTCAAATAATACAAATAGACAATAATACTACTGTAATATCTTACATTAATCGTATGGATGGCATTCAATTTCCTCATTTTACTCAAATAAGTAAAGAGATTTGGCAATGGTGTGAGAACAGAAGGCTCTTTATATTCGCTTCCTATATTAAGTCTACAGATCATGCATCAATAATACATGATCAATCACGCAAATCCATCCAGATATAGAGTGGGGACTGCCTGATTGGGCCTTTAACCAGTTGACAAAAAAAAAAAAAAAAAAAAAAAAAAAAAAAAAAAAAAAAAAAAAAAAAAAATCTATGTACCAGAGGGTGATCGAATTACAAATCGCATAAACAAAAAATGTGAAATTATGTCACATGGCATAGGGATCCGGACGTAATTGCTATTAATTCATTCACAATCAATTGAGCAAAAGTTTTACTTTTATGCCTTTCCATCATTTGCAGTGATTCTTAAGACGCTTAGAAAGATCATTTCTGATAAAGCTTGCGGTATAATTATTGTTCCTCTATGGCCTACACAACCGTGGTACCCACTATTCAGAAACCTCCTTGTCTCTGAATTAATAACTTTTTATCCTACGGATAATGTTTTATTATTTAGTTCCAGTTATCAACGTGTAGGCTCAACGCTTACCTTGGTTACAGGAGTGTTATCAGGAAAGCATTATCCAGGAGAATTTTTCCACCAGCCTCTTTAGATATAATGTTAGCATCATTCTCTGATAGCTCAATTAGACAATATGATACTTGTTTAAAAAAGTGGTGGAATTTTTGTAAAAACAATTCAGTTTATTTTTATAAAGCTTCGATTCCTATCATAATTTTTTTTTCTTACTCAGATATTCCATGACGGTTATCAATATGGAACATTAAATTCAATAAAGTTCGGCGTTATCCTTGCTTTTAGGTCCTATTTTATCAAAAGATGATAGTATAGAAAGATTTTTCAATGGAGTATATCGATTGAGACCTCCTCTTCCGAAGTATAACGCTACATGAGATACCAATGCTGTTTTAGATCATTTAAGCACATTATGGCCTAATGAAGAATTATCATTAGATAAATTAACAAAGAGAACCATTACCTTAATAGCAATAACGATAGCTCATAGAATACAAACTCTATCCAAAATTGATATAAAAAATATAGAATTTTTCAATGACCATATAGTAATTAAAATTCCTGACTTCCTTAAAACGTCACGAAGAGGTTCTAAGCAACCGATTATTGTTCTTCCTTTCTTCTTAGAAAACTCTGCTATCAGTCCAGCAAAAACTTCAGATTGTCATTTAAATAGAACAATTCTTCTAAGGAATTCTGATAATCCTCACAAAGCGGTAGACAAACTATTAGCCGATGGGTGAAACTGACATTAGACGAATGTGGACTGGACGTACATATTTGTACTCTCTGCGCACAGCACGCGACATGCCGCCGCGTCCCGGGCACGCTCTCTAGGTGTCAGTGTAGATACAATACTTAAATGGAGCTGCTGCGGCTGGAATGCCAACTCCACTGCTTTCGCCAAATTTTACAGTAGGCCTATGATTAATACAGATAATTCGTCTTTTGCTAAGCCGATAATTAATAATAATCAAAAATAATATTATGTTTATCGAATTGTGTGATGATTAAAAAAGATTATGTACTATTATAAATTAATAGTAGAATAACATAATGTCGATTAATTTTTAGTTCTATTTGTTCACTTTGTAATCCAATAAAACATACAATCATAAAAGAAGTGTTTTCATTGATAATATTTTTTGGTTGGAACTCTCAAAGTCTACATGTTGTTTATATTCTACAAATAATAATCTCGAGGACGAAGCGCGAAGTATAATTAGTGATTAAACGAACTTACCCAAGTGAAGTTCTATCACAATTATACGAAGCGCTTCGTCCGAAGAGATTATACTCCCTCCCGACCCAGTTTAATTATACCCATCAGAACTGTACCAAAAAATATTTCAATGGTCAAACATAAGTTTTAAATAATTTTTAACTCTGAACTTAATGAACAGGAAATGAAATGAACGGGCTAAGTAGACTATGTACCTACCGGGGAATAAAAAGAAAAAGGAAAAAGGGGGAATCCCTCTCTCAACAATAGTGCAGGGGCGGTGTCACTTGTACGTTACTACATGTTGTTTATATTCTACAAATAATAATCTCTTCGGACGAAGCGCTTCGTATAATTGTGATAGAACTTCACTTGGGTAAGTTCGTTTAATCACTAATTATACCATAGGCTAATTTTGTTTAAGAAAATAAAGTTATTATTATTACCTCACTAGGTAGACAGGATCTATTGTAATATATATATATATATATATATATATATATATATATATATATATATATATATATATATATATTGAAACGCAGTCGTCTTAATAAATTGTGTATCTATCAGATTAATAACTGATCGATAGACTGTTAAAGCAGACTGTTTTATAATCGCATCAGCCTGCGGGCGCGGGTCCTTCTCCACAAAGTAGAATAATAATTTACCGTTACCATTCTAGGTTGGAGACTCGGTATGATAATCTATTTCGAATTTTTCTTCTTTTACATTTATGTATAATTCTTTGTCCTTTTAAAATAATATCAGAAATAAAGAAAAGTAAAACATTCAAGTAAACTCAGATTTAAGTATTTTTGAATAGTCATTTTTTTCATCACCGCCCATTCGGTATCTAATCCATTTCAACGCAATTTCAGCGAAAAGGAATGGGCAAGAAACTCCGTTTATGCTTTTTTTATATAATTTAATTATATAAATAATGAATTTATGTGAATACAGATCACTAAGCAGTATCAGGTAATAAAATTCAAAATATATAGTATATAATTGAAACTAATCAACAAAATAAATCAGTTGCAATCAGGATATATATCGCCGATATATATATATATAAATTGATTTTTATCTTGATAAATATCAATTGAATTTTTTCCTATCTTCTGAACTAAAAACTTTGAAGACTAATGTTTACCCTGGCAACACGTAGCGAAAAACTACAATTCAGTATAATTTAGATTGTTTCCCATAATGGCTACCTCCTTTAAATTTAGGGAAATCCCCTTTAACTTACCAGTACTGCTAATTTTTTATTTGAAATTCAAACCTTAACTTCATGTAATATAAGGTTTATTTTACGAAGTAATAAAAATATGGGGATTCCCTGGTTCTCCTAGCGTTAACAATTATCACTTTCTAGGGAAATCTCGCAAGTGTGACAATCGAAAGATTTAACAAACGTTGACTTATTATTGTTTTTCACTTCGGTCGATTAAGACTAATTCTTTTGTTACTTGTTAAAAGTTTTTTTTTTAAATAATAAATGTAGTAATAATTTGATACTTATTGTGTTTTACAAATTCCTTTCACATTTTTTAACGTGTAATCCCCTTACAAAATGAAATTCGCTTCTTTTTCTTAGCCGGGATATATATCTTATATAGTTATATCGGGTACATATAAAAAAATCGGATTTTTTATATTTATTATAAAAATCTGATTTTTTCGAACTCTGGTTGCAATGATCAGAGCAGACCAGTTTATGCTGGCAGCACTCATTCACAAGTATGACAGATTATCCATCATTTCGCTCAACTATTTGTTCAATATTTTAAGAAACTCGATAGCCCGGCTCGCTATGCCGCCGCCTTTCTAGAATTTTAGTGAACATGACTTACACAAAACCACCAATCATGTCAAAGCAAAATTAAAATAATTTAAAAATCATAGTGAAGACGTTTTGTAATCTTGATAGTTACTAATGTTTTATCACTATTTGATGATGAAGTAGAAATACAATGTGTTCACATATCGTTTACATGTTGTTTTATCTCCAATACTGCTTAGTTTATCAAACGTATCATGTCACGATTTTTTTTTTTTAATGGGTGATAATGGAATGGTAACCCCACCCGCGCTATCGATATACACCGGCGGGGCACCAGTGAGGGATGATAGATGAGGATGAAGTAGGTCAGTTAGCCCATCGTGACGAATTCAACAAGAATTGTTCACGATGGTTTCCAGGGGGAACCACGTGGAGGTCGACCTGATAGGGCATATTGCTAGCAATGTCGAACTCCATCGCTGACAATCCCTTCCCCCCCCCCCCCCCATATCACGATGTTAGTTCACGGTAATCTCGGAAACCGTGCAACTTGTTTTAATTATATAAATATTTATTATTTATTCCAATGTTAACGATAGGATAGTTTTATAAAAAAAAATTATCAATAGGCAACGGTAAGAGGCAAAATAACCTTTGGCGGATCAGCTATTATGAGTATTATCATTTTGTTCAATCTCTCTTTGGATTAGGTAATATTTGATGTGGATGAATTGTTTCTGAAAATGTTGCAGCTATTGTTAGTATATACTCTTACGATTCTATTACTTGGATTCAGGCTCTTCGATAATTAAATTACAATGGAAACAGCTTTAGTCCTATGTGATGTCTTTTGGTACTGTTTGTTTCGAGATTTTGGAATGGATACGTTCGTATTTATACCTCATCATAGAGATATCATTGATACAGCTTTCGATAATACAGTGCTAGTAGTAGATAAGTCCTTAGTTACCATGACAACAGTAAAGACTATTAAGATATTGTCTATTTAATAAGACATGGTAACTAAGATTAGAAGGTTTTTATTCTTAACATTCTATGCTATAGTTTTTCAACAGAATTTCCTCGAATCGAAATTTCCACAGGACGGTGAGAGGTCCTTTCCTGTTTTTTTTTTTGGTTACTCTAATAAAGAGTTTTTGTTGGCAATAGCAACTTAATAATTATAAGGATTCATAATTGTTTAATGATAAAACCGTTAAGTCTTTGCTCGTATTTGACACAAGCGTGTTTCAAAATGTTACTACAATCAAATTTTATTAATAAATCTTCATAATTATTTGCAGTTGTAATCTTGTTATGTGCATCTTGAGAGATATCTACATTTCTTAACTACATATTGATGTTACATACTAGGTATCCCATATAGTCAAATGACTATGTATCTGTAACATATCTATAGAGATAAATACAAAATTTTAAATCTAACAATAATTTCAGAGCATTAAACCTTCTTTGCATAATGGTGGAAATTTCCATCATAACATTGAATGCCCAAAAATTATATAAAAGAACAAGTTCACTTTAATTTGATCGTGTCTGGATACCTTTTTAATGTCCATTGCAGAAAAAAAAACCATAACTGTCAAATTTATTTTTTAACCATTTTTCTTTTAATTTAGATCACGAATTATGTCACCTTGATTTATTTCACCAGTAAAAAAATCATGCAGTGAATAAACAAAAAACATACTAACTTAAAACTTTCTCTTTTTGAAGTTACAATTTAAAAATTTAACTTAAATATTTAGTTAACTTAAAAATATATTTGCTCTCTAATATCGATGAGTAAAACGAATTCCCAAATCGTTTCCTTTTGTCCAATTAATAGGATTCTACGTATTAATTTTCAAATGGTACCAGCCATTCTTCCAACTCGACCAGTCTACGCTAATACGATTTAAAATATTTACAAACCGTAGCGGACCTTGCGGAGTTGATCATGTCGGGCCATATGTACGTGGGGCGGACGCATGCATACGTAACAATGGACTGGTAGGGCGGTAGACCGTCGAGCCAGCGGCCGTACGATGTGCCCTTGTCATGCGGCTGCTAATGAAATTGTTATCGGCCCATGTTCTCAAAGTTTATTGACGTAATGCCCCGCATAGTAACCTAAATGCAACCGAAAAATGTCAAGTTTCTTACCTATAAATTTTTGCAGCCTTTTATTCCGAAAGAAGATTTTTGAGATTGTTTTACGCGATTATATAGCCCACTCTTGATCGATTTTGGTAATTATTTCATCAGTTGATAGAATTTACTTACACTAATACATTTGAAACTGCGGTTTTTTTTTTGCTGAAGAAAAAGCTGCTTATTAGAAAGCCACTTAAGTCTGTGAAATCACATAGAATTGAGGTCAAATGATATAATGATAACGTCCACTTGACATCTCATTGACGAGATTCCGACTTGATCTTAATTCGATTGAAGATAGTTATAGATTAGACTATAACAGTAAAATACACAAGAACAAAAACAAAGCTTCTTAATCCTTGAAGATGCCCTAACAAATGGACCACGCAATTTCCCATAGAAACCATGTTAATTTCTCTTTCATATGCCACGATAGGCTAATCATATTTCAGTTAAACGTTTATTCTCCATGGTGTCCCACCATTGCATGCCATTAGCATAGGCGAATGCACTATGCCTTACCTTAGTCCTCCGGTATAGCAATGTATGGACAAACCGTGAACATCAGCAGCAACAACTTTAAAGTAGAACGAGAGGAGCGGTCGTTCTAAGCGTCAGATAGTAAGGATTACTAAAAAGCTAAATTTGAAAAACCAGAGCAAAATAGAACTTTGAAAGACGCAGAAGCAGTGTTACCAGATCAGGTTTTTAATACTCTGTAAAATGATACTGAACATAAAAGCGAAGTAGGATTTAGGTAAAGTGAAAGCTTCGATCAAACGGCGCCGAAAGATAACCTCGCTCTACCCTGATCAAGGGTTAAAGCCGATGCTAGACATCACAGTGCACCACGAAGGCAACGGTACCATTTTCTATTAAGTGGGTCAGCTTCTTTGCAATTTATAGTTGTATAAAAGAAATCTAGGCCTCCTCTGGCCCACTTTACTCTTTCAATACAATTAATATTAGTTTACGTAAATCGTTTAATGTATGTTTGAATGAAAAGTTTTACGGTGCCATCTTATTTATCTGGCATTCGAATAATTTCCGAGCAAACGTGGAAGCCTCTTAAAACCAACTTCGCCCAACTTCCACGACTCAAGTTGAGTTTATTGTCGCTTGTACCGACTTTTATTAAGTTGACCTCATTTTAGTGTGCTTTTATTTTACTCGTACAAATGTAAAATTTTATCTAAGTACACTGCTGAGTAAGTACGTAAGCTGAGTAAAACATTCGTAATAGG
This sequence comes from Galleria mellonella, assembly GCF_026898425.1. Taxonomy (NCBI): domain Eukaryota; kingdom Metazoa; phylum Arthropoda; class Insecta; order Lepidoptera; family Pyralidae; genus Galleria; species Galleria mellonella. The sequence continues at coordinate 6,573,442 of NW_026442176.1, forward strand.
TAACATAACCTCCAACATAAAGCCAAATATTTATTTAGAGAATAAAAACTTAAATTACAGAATACAGAATTCTTAAAAATAGAACGAGTGCAATAGTGGCCATTTTCTTAAAAACAATTGCTTCCAGACAATCTTTAAATGCCTGAAAGTTATTTAACAAAAACAAAAAGATGTATTGATGTAAAGGAAGACTGTGCATGTTCGTAAAAAATATAAATTTATATAAAACGAAACAGGGATTAATGACTTTTTCTACTAGATTTCCTGTCTAGCTGTACTCCCTCAGATAACCGCCTGTTTTGCTAAATAATAATAATAATATGTCTCTGATAATATACATTTTGAAGTTGCAAATTTTTAATAGGTCAAGTTATTAAAAATTGGCCAATTATGAAATTTAAAAGGACATTAACCAAAGCACTATACGAATACTGTAATTAAAAGGATAAAATTTAATGTTATTAATTATATGTATATAATAATAAATAATTAAATATGATTTGTAAGGCTCTCTGATAGGATCTGTATGCCTATATTACCGCGCCTCCAGACATCATAACTATAAGATCCTATACCTAGACAAACAAACGTATCTAATTAAATTTAAATTAATAGGACTTTTACGATATCTTATTGTTTTTACCTAATTATCTTTACTCTGAATTTACAATATATACATATATTGCTATATTTTATTATAATGTTTTACTTCCTATACCGATAAGTAACATAATAAACCAAAACATTAATAAAATTTGTTAGCAAAATGTCCCATTCTGCTACTAACATTAGCTTAAATAAAATAAAACAAATTCAAAGTAAATGAAAGTGAACGACAGAGAAAAAGTCTGAGAATAAAACTGATAATACAAATATTCAACACAACTTGGAAATGGTGCGAAATAATATGAATACTAGCTAATTGGACCGCTCAAAGTGCGCTAATCCATTTGAGCCAATAAACGCGTTTCGAACTGCTGATTTGGGCCAAAGCCGCGCTAATAACAACCGCTCCAATAAGCATAGCCAAGAAACTTTCTCGGGTTTGTTGCGCACAAGTTTGCCACTCACAAAACTGTACATGTTGGTCCGAGGGTTGCGTTGCAGGAATTTAATATGGGGGTAACGGTTGCCGCTGCGACATGCACTGTGGGGAATGATACAGCTCGGTACTTCGTCTTGTCCACGGACTCGTAAGGACATTTGGAGAAAACTATTTCTGCAATTTGTAATCGCAACATATGGTGACGGTGAAAGAATACAGCCTGTTACCACTCGTTTTCATCCCCTAAATGTAGTAAAAGTAAAAGGGCATGGCAAAATACAATATACCAGTACAAGAGACAGGAAACTCGAAACCCTATATCTAGCCACCTAGCCAACCTATTGGTATCTGTTGCTTATAATTTCATTAATAAATTAAATATTTTTATTTTTAAAACTCTTTTCTTATCCAATGTCTATATAGATATGTAACGGAAAATTATTGTAAAGTTATTGTGTTTTTGTCGTTTCCTATAATAGTTTAGACTTCATCCGGAAGTCGTCTTCAGAAGTCGTTTGCCGCTTTGCGTCACAGCGTTTCGCCTCGCACTGCGAGTTGCAGCTCGCAAAAACACAGTGATTTCATTAATTTCGAATTACATATGTGTATAGATATAAAATATTTTCTATTTAAGAAAAAAATATTGGACGCGCCTTAATCTCTGATCAGAACTTCGATCGCTAAATAATACTTTTAGAAGCGAAATTTGACATTTTTCAACGTAATTAATTCAGCCGCGACGCTCCAACTGTCGTTTAGATTGTTGGAGTGCTATCGGCTATCGGCTGTCAGTGGCGCAGATGAGGCCGGCTTAGTCGCAGAAGTTATTCGATGCAAGTTCCCAACTCGGTCCGGTATTGATTTTCGGAGTTGCAGTGATCGCGTGCTGGAATACCGCCAACGTCGGTCGGGCTGCGTCCGTCATCGCCCCGTAATTACTGGCACTAAGCACGCCTCATGAAGACACTTTAGTGGCGGTGCGCGAGAACAGTAAATGAGACTACCATTTGCTGTAGTTTAGCAATGGACGAATAAAATTCTAATTCCTATTTGAAATAGCAATCGGTTTTCTTTTGCTATACCCATACCAACTACCGCTACTGGTACTAAAGTAATTATTACTAATGCTTTACAAAAAATAGTTCCTTATAGATAATTGGATACAATAAACTATTATTTATATAGATGCTTTGTTTATGTTAATTCAGAATAACATATTAGATAACCCATTTATCATCCATAATTGTGAAAAATGTGATATTTTTTTATACAACTTAGAATGGCAAACAAGCTGACGGCCCACCTGATGGAAAGTAGTAACCGTCGCCTATAGACATGAGCAGTACCATGGATATAACATTCCTGAGGACTCATGTGTTATTCTTCTGTACCCAGTAAAATCACGCCATATCCCACCCTTCAAACCGAAACATAGCCATGCAAACACAGCTGCTTCACGATTGAAACACGAATAAGACAGAGGTACCCAAGCAATCGACTTTTGTACAAAGTCTCCCTCTGGTAATAATATGTGATAATCGTCAACTAAAGTCGTAATGGTGCTGACTAGTCATCTAATGATTAAGATCCTGTACCTCCGTATTCAATATTTTTTTTTTGTTAGATATCTATTAAAACAGAAATACAACTATCAGTGTAGCTGTTTAGTCATTGTAATTAATAGACGAGACAGAAGTATGCAAACGAATTTGTACAAAAAATTAGGATTTCAATATCAAACTTTCTAATATTTCGTTATAAATTTTTACGCTAATTACTGGTAACTTTTAACAAACTTCTAAACGAATTACTAATTATAAATAAATTCTCGTACTTATTCCTTATTAATTTTGCTGCGATTGAAGTACCTAACTGTTTTTGTGGAATCTTATCCTGGTCGTTGATTTTTATGTGTTGTAGTTTTAAAATGTCTGTTTTACATTCCATCATCATCATCATGTCAGCCATTATCCGTCCACTGCTGGGCATAAACCTCCTCCATATACTGCCATAAAGAACAGTCCTGAGCCACCTGCATTCACTGACTCTGACTGACTGACTGAAAAGATAGAAAAATAGATACAACTACATTAAATTGCATTAAATTAAAATAAAACATATGGAAATAAAAAAAAATCGTTAAAATCATTAAATTAATTTGGAATTTAATTAGAATTTAATTATATTGAAATTTAATTATTGAAATCTTTATGAAAATTTAAAGATCGACACTCTCCTCGCTTCTAATTGCTGTGCACGATAGAGTTTGTTATATACTTTATTAATTATTAATATATTTCGTAATAATATTGTAGAATGCAATAAATATTGAATTGAATTGACTCCCTATAACGCATTTCATCATCAGGTCGTCTTTCCGTCTAGAGGGGGTCGCCCTACACTGCGTTTACCCGTACGTGGTCACCACTCAAGAACCTTTCTTCCTTATAGGTTGTCGGTTCTTCAAGCTATGTGACAAGCTCATTGCCACTTCAGCTTGCTTATCATTCCATGATAAGATATATTAAACTGGCTATTTACCCACAACTTTGTACATTTGGATTTCAAAAGTAGGAAAACCAATGAATTGGCATGTTGAAATAAAATATATACCATATTTTTATTTAAAATCGCATCCTATTTGATGAAGTAATTTTTGTGTTATACCGGAACTAACAGAAAGACAGTCAGACAAAATTTCAAAAAATTATTATTTTCGCTTTTATTGCTCTTATTAAGATTGCTGATATAAATTTTTCCCTTGTTTAGATAATGCCTCGTTACGATTTGATTATATTATTAAGGTTTCCAAAGTATATTTAGGTCGACCTCCACGCGGATTCACTTGGAAAACCCTTTTTTTTTATACAACTTAGAACTTAGAATGGCAAACAAGCCGACGGCCCACTTGATGGAAAGTGGTAACCATCACCTATAAACATGAGCAGTACCATGGAAATACGAGTAACAGAGTATACTGTTTCGCCCATGATACCCCCCATGCGTTGCCATTCCTGACGACTCAGGTGTTATTCCTCTGTACCCTGTAAATTCACGCCATATCCCACCCTTCAATACCCTACCTCACATATTTAACAAAAAATACTCTTCGTACGTTACTGTATGCAGTGTTATAGATAAACTCTAAATCATACTAAGCATTTGCAAGGATCTCGTACTAAATTGAGATCCAGTATTCCTATCAATATCATCAAAGTCATCACTCATTATTTGCCAGGGCTAAGCATAGCTCGTAAAGACACTTGCGGTGCGAGCTGGCAGTAACTCATACTGGCTATTTGCGAACACGTCAGGCTATATTGAGATTTAAGCCCCGAGGATAGCGGTTGCACTATCATTTACACGCTCCTGATAGCACTACTCTGCATAAATAAGGTCTGGCTTCACATTCTCTATCAACAAGTTAAAGACGTGCTCAACTTTTTTTCGCTAATGAAACGCCATTAATCTTCTTTAAAGAATTAAGAAAATTGTTCAATTTTTAAAGTGAAAAATATTTTTGCATGTTTTTAATAGCTAATTGTTGGCTTTACGTAGACACTTCTAGAATTAAAACAAAACTTAATGGAATTCTGTTAATCTATAGCCCTTACATTTACATTTCATCAAAAGATATATCTACTCACATTACCTAAGAATCATCATCATCCATTTTAGATAATCGAGTAAAAATACTATATACGGCCCGACTGTAAAATCTATTCATAATATTTCCGATTGGAAAAATGTTAAATGCACCCTACATAGTGCAGCGCACCTGTGAGCCGATACCGGCCAGTATCACTTACGTGGACGGCCGATATTCCAGTTACAAGATTCTCCAAAGGCACTCGAGCGTCAAATACTGGCTCACCATTTTAGGTCTATTCAAATTGGATCAAATAAAAGTTTTACCGCATCGATTTTCGATTTCCGCATATTCTCATATCGCGTGATCGCGGAGCACTTACGTGCAGCACAGTTGGATCATCGCCAGGGTTCTTTCCAGCGTTTTGCATTGTTATTTATAATCGCTCGATGGTCTATTCATGATTATTATTATCGGTTATTACTCTGAGCTGTAAGGTAGCTGAATCGGTTTTCGATTATCTTAATACATATTTGAAACAAATTTATTAGATTGGACAAGTCGAATGTGCGATCTTACTCGTGTTACAGGTAATAAAATGCGAATTGATACTATTTTTATTTAGATTATTTTGGCTTCTGATGTATATTTGATATTATTATGGCTTGAATTACCATGGCAATGACGGTATGAGGAAAAAGTAACGGTAGTGCTTCCAATTATTCAGCAAATATCGTAGTTAGAAGCCTCTTCTATGCACCATAGTATTATAATAATTAAATTAATCACATATTGTTTTGAGTATTCTGATGTTGGAAACTTTCTATACTGCAACTAATGTAAATTCATCGCCGTATACAAAATGATTTATAGAAACAACGTATTGTCATTTTATAGAATAAAAAATACACCATAATGCCATGGTACCTCTCATAGATTCATGGGGACTGAATGTAGCTCGTGTAATTGTAACGCTGTAATAACGCAAGCACAACACTTAACAGAAGCAAGTGAACCAGATATACTCCTGCAGATAATTTGTATAGAGCGACCACCTCTGGAGAGAACTCCATTATTATGGATCACACTAAATATCCTACAGCCCATAGCACCTATCAAACTTCACCATCTGATGTTACAGTTTATTCGAATAATTCAATTTTGTCACTGCTTATGTTCAATGAAAAACGTCAATTCTAATCGTTGCACAACTTCGGTTGGATTTATAAACAAAAGATAGGTTTGTGTGAATGTCACCTAGTATTTTTTATATAGACTTTCATAGACTTCTCAATAACTTTAGTATCCCCAAAAAGTTTCAAGTATTTACGACGACAATACCTCTTGGTTAGCACCACAGTTCAGACCCACAATTAATCAAACTTAAGTATACTACTCGTAAAAGCTCTTTTAAAAGAATTTTATGTGACAATTACAATAATGTCATGATTAATATAGTTGTTGATATCAAGCCGCTTTGTCTAAAGAACTTTTTAGCTAATTTATATAATTCGTGAGACTTATAAGTTTGAACTTTTTTTTATACAACTTAGAATGGCAAACAAGCTGACGGCCCACCTGATGGAAAGTGATAACCGTCGCCTATAGACATGAGCAGTACCATGGATATAACAGAGTATACTGTTTCGCCCATGATACCCCCACGCGTTGCCATTCCTGAGGACTCAGGTGTTATTCCTCTGTACCCTGTAAATTCACGCCATATCCCACCCTTCAAACTGAAACACAGCCATGCAAACACAACTGCTTTACGGTACAAACACGAATGGGACAGAGGTACCCAAGCAATCGACTTTTGTACAAAGTCTCCGTGTTATTTTTTATTTTCACCAGCGGAATTGTGGTGGCCAATAATATCTCCGTTGTTACCGAGTCTGCATCCCCTTTTATCGAGATTGAAGTTGACGGAACTAAATCCTATTTTCGAATCAAAAGCGGTCCGCTTACGGAGTCAGCATCGTAGAATTAGAGTAAGCATTATTATACCGCCCACTCTCAGAGAACGTGAATGACTCTTTGACGTTGACGTCTAATATGTATTAGACGTAGTAAAAATTGAAGATATTTCTACAAAATTGAGTTATTATTTCAATAGTGATTAAGGGAGAGGGAGACTTTGTACAAACGTCGATTGCTTGGGTACCTCTGTCGCATTCGTGTTTCAACCGTGAAGCAGTTGTGTTTGCATGGCTGTGTTTCGGTTTGAAGGGTGGGATATGGCGTGAATTTACTGGGTACAGAGGAATAACACCTGAGTCCTCAGAAATGGCAACGCATGGGGAGTATCATGGACAAAACAGTATACTCTGTTAAGTCCATGGTACTGCTCAGGTCTATAGGCGACGGTTACCACTTTACATCAGGTGGGCCGTCAGCTTGTTTGCCATTCTAAGTTGTATAAAAAAAAATAAACAATAATAGGAAAATTTCTTAAAATATAACTATCTGCATTAAATGACTCACTGCAACATATTTGTTACGGTAGTCGCTTCATCTAATAGGCAATCTTACTATAAAACATATGTTTTGCATAGAACTTTCAATAGCTCGTCTGTAACAGTAACATTGACATTAGTGAAATATTTTTTTTGTTTAGAAATTGTCATTTCATTGTACACCGCTCTACCCGCTGACATTGATGCTCCTTTCCACTTTGGGTGTTGCTGGAAGAGAACTCTTTTAGAGTTAAAGTCGTCTTTGTACATTTACTTACCACTGTCATGTTTTTATGCAATGTCAGTGTGGACAATAAAATATAAATAAATAAATTATTTATGTGATTTGTTATAATATTATTGTTCTAAACGTCTTTGATCTTTTGCTTGTGTTTATTCACATTTATATCCACATCTGCCATGCGCGAGCCCAGTACGCGAGAAGCGTAGGACGTGCACCGCACGGCGGTACTGGCTTCAAGCCAGCCTCCAGATAATTATCCCTTATTAATCTCGCCGCTGGATCGCTCCCCAAACGTAGCCTAAAAACCGATAGTACCAACTCAAGAGGGACAATGGCCACTTTACAGTTACCTGATATCGAATTGTTCTTTACATTTCCTTTGGAGTGGCTTATCAGATTGATTGAGGGTCTCACACAGGTTTAAAGGTTTTTAAAGGTTCTTGAAGACAAACACATATATTGGATAACTGACAGAATATTTAACATCGAATTGCAATGATTACTTTCTTGGACTTACTTCAGATTTATGAGGTAGGTAGAAATAGTCAAACTGTTGGTGAGATTAGCACTATATTGTTGTTGGTGAGATGTGCAATATAGCATTACTACAGACCTATCTTTGTTGTGATGCTAATTCTTGTGACAGACCACTTATACTATTAGCATTTTCGTATTTTTAAATTCATTTATATAACAAAAGCAACAAGACTTTAAATATTTATTCCATGCAATTATTTTAATGTAAAAAAATTGTAATTGCGTATCTGAAGACACTCAGCTACGAATAAACAGAGTTGTTATTGCAGTAGCAATTCATGCTATAAATCTACACCATATAACACGCACACACATGTTCAACCACACGCTTAATCACACACACACGCGCGCATACACACACACACACACACACACACACACACACACACACACACACACACACACACACACACACACACACACACACAAACACACACACACACACACACACACACACACACACAAACACACACACACACACACACACACACACACACACACACACACACACACACACACACACACACACACACACACACACACACACACACACACACACACACACACACAGAGAGAGAGAGAGAGAGAGAGAGAGTTCATAAATAGTAACTATAATTTTCCTAATTGTAATTTATTTCGTTATTATTTTTTTCTATAACAAGGACAAAGAGGAGCAGGGTATTCTGATACAGGTAATTAGCTTATCCACTGGAAAAATCCGGCCCGATATTTATAACAAGCTGCCAATTTATCGTGACGAAATAAATAGTTTTTATTATCATTAATTGCCAGTTTAATTAAGTTCCCTTCACCATCTAATGGAATGGACTTAAGAGAAAAAACAGCTAAAAATTAATTTTTTCAGGTGTTAAATTTCTCGAATAAAAAATTAATTACAACTTTGTGATTTGACTAACGGGATTCATCATTACAGCGACGCCATCCTAAACGGAAGGGAGGAACACCCGTGGGATTTTGGCAATTAAGAGTTCGGTATAATCCATTTATCTCCCCCAAGATGAATGGGTATCTATGAGGATTTCCCCATAACAATTGTTGGAAACAATAGACTATATTAATTCTTATGTACATATATATCAATCTTTACATGCATATTACTTGTTTTTATGTAATAATTCTTTCGACATATTAATATAATATATTGGCTGACTTTTCTAATATATTTGGTCTTCTGAATTGTTTTATAAAGAAATACTAATATAAGATCATATATTTTCTGAACATTTCTGAAACTATATCAATTTTTTTTTTATATTTATTTATACTTTTAGCATGCATTAAGATATGTCTACAGGGTCTCTACCTGTCAACTGTAACTCCAAACAGAGTAAATGGCGGTGCATTGATGTAACAAAAAGAATTTGTAAATTAAATAAATATTTTGAGAGATAACAACATTAATACATTTTAAGGTGAATGAACGTACAAATATACAGAATAACACACTAACGAAAATTTATGTATACATAAATCACATACAATACAATACATATATAAATAACTATATATAATATATATTAAAATAATAAATATATAAGTCACGGCTAATCATATAATAGTATATGTAGATTAAAGCTCTTTATCACTACATTTTATAAAACAAAGTCGATTCCCGTCTATCTATCCCTATGTATGCTTAGATCTTTAAAACTACGCAATGAATTTTGATGCGGTTTTTTGTAATAAATAGAGTAATTCAAGAGGAAGGTTTATATGTATAAAACATACGTAATATAGTAGGAAGGCACTGATAATTTTACAGGTCTCTAATGTAATATCGTAATGTAATGTCCACCATTGCACTTGTGCGATGCCGGGCGGGTCGCTAGTTGTTGTAAAAACTTCAAGTAGTGTTCACGAAGGCACTTTTTAAATATAACATTGTTATAGGTAATATTAATAATAAATAATCGATATATCCGATTTAATTTCAGCTCACACCGATTCGACTGTATTCTATTACTAGTGAGGTACAATAATCGTAGTATTGGAACAGATTGTAACGATTCCAATATAGCAAAGCAAACAGTCGGCGTAAACACTCAAGATGTTTGCATAACTGCTCATGTTCCCTAACGTAGTATACACACACTATACATTAGACCAATTTAGATGATAATACACCGACAAATATTTATTCCCGAGCTGTGCCCCCCCCCCCCCAACGCCCCACCCCATCCCGGCTCGCCCGCGCCTTCGACCCTTTCCCTTCGATATATTCAAAAATAATACTATCTTCCGACGCTCGCTTACTTTGTAAACACAACCCGTAATATTCTGGGGAAGTTTGGATATTGAAACATATTAGAGATTTGCCACATGAATGATTGCAAAATGTTTAGTCTTGCATACAATTAGCCGGATAGATACACTTGTGCCACAGAGCAAGATGCGCCAGTGGTCCAACGGCTGTACTACGAAATGATAAAATCGCTAAAGACTGACGACTTTTTAGAGTAGAAGATTACATAAGAGCAGTATGACAACGTAAAATATTCGATGACCGAGTAGTATTGACTCTAAGCGAAGCTAAGTACTTCTTTCATAATATCAATCTTCAACTCTCCACTGCTGAACATAAGCCTCCCCCAGGGAAGTTTGGCCAGTAGTTCCACGCTTGGCAGGCAGATTGGTAACCGCAGTTAGGCTTCGGAGATGCCTTACGAATTGCCATGCCATATTGAAACGCTATTAGCCTTATGAAGACTCCTCATATCTTTTTTTCTCAAATATCTTGAATCTACATGTTGACGACAGACCTCCTTTTATAAAAGTTTACCTTTTTTAGATTTATATTTTTATATTTTGAATATGTCTTTTGATACCCATTTTTTTTTTTCTATTTGATTGACATATTATTGTATACTGTGTACGTCTAAAGGGAATTAAACTGGGAAGCCTCTATATTATTATTTTATTATTGTGGCTGCCCTCCTCTTCTGCCAGCGCCGTTTTTACTACACACACTGCATTATTACGTTTTGATTATACATATAATCAGTAAACTAACATCAAGTTTGTGTTGCGTTCAACTTTAGAATTTTTAGATAGATTTTTTGGTAGACTGCTTTGATCTTACGCTCGAAATACTTCTAGAAAAAAAAAAAAATATACGAAAGAGAACGCTTGGCTAATTATGATCCTTATCTTTTGCTGACTGCTGTCTAAACTTCCTGTTTCCTGAATAATAAACAGGAATAAATACCTCCGGAAGCGGGCAGCCGGCGGGCTTACATTTACACTCAATCGCTCCTATTTGTTCCTCTAATTATATACGAATAGGTACCGATAGTAGTTTTTTTTTTTTATAGATGACAATAGAGTGGTATCCCCGTCTGAGCTAACGGTATACGCTGGTGGAGCACCAGTAAGGAATGATAGGTGAGAATGAAAAGGCAGGTTTGTTAGTCCATCGTGTTGAACACCTGGAACCATAGTTTCCAGAGGAGACCATATGGAGGTCGACCTAACAGGATATATTGCTAGCAATGAGACTGTTAGTACGCATTACTAACAATCGCCCCCCCACTCTCCAAAGGTAGTAGTTTAGTAGCGTAAGTAATTAGGTAGATATCAAAATATTCATTGCCAAATATTTTATTTATTGCCAAGTATCTAAATCATAAGTTGTTTCTATTTTAGTTTAAAAGTCAATTGCTTGGGTACCTCTGTCCCATTCGTGTTTCAACCGTCAAGCAGTTGTGTTTGCATGGCTGTGATTCGGTTTGAAGGGTGGGATATGGCGTGAATTTACTAGGTACAAAGGAATAACACCCAAGTCCTCAGGAATGGCAACGCATGGGGGTATCAAAGGCGAAACAGTATACTCTGTTATGTCCATGGTACTGCTCGTGTCTATAGGCGACGGTTACTACTTTCCATTAGGTGAACCGTCAGCTTGTTTGCCATTATAAGTCGTATAAAAAAATATATATATATACGCATTCACTGAATCTATACATCATTTGTGTACGAATTATTTACTTGCACACAAGATATTTAGTTACTGGAATATGTTTGGATAATATTATTCCGTTATTTCTTTATTTATTCTTATTTTCAAACACTTATCGTATAAAATACGAAAGTATCAAATGTGATCCCGCCGGAATCTTGTCGTGTGTCCGAAAATATGTCAAGGGCCGAAAAGGAGGCAAGCTCAAAAGGTTGTAGCGGATTTGAGTGGGCACCCGCTATTCTTATGACCTTATAAGCTTACATTATTTAGATCCAGTTTATAGTTTGTTGTATTTTCTATTTTTACCTGAATAATCGTATTATCAATAGATGGGTTTTATTATATCCGACTCATATGATGGGAAGCGGTTACTGTCGTTTATAGCTATGTATTTATTTATTTATTCATTAGTACATATATGTGTACATGGCGGACTTAATGCTAAAAGCATTCTCTCCCAGTCAACCATAGGGAAGTGTCAGAATACTCGAGTGCGGTACCACTAATTATTGATATACATACATACTAAAATTACATATATAAACGAATAAATATATATGAATAACAAATATACTCACACATATATGATATATACTATGTTATACACGAAATTGAGAATAATATATAGCATTATTTATATTATAAAATATTCAGTGTAGTGCATATTTAAAATTAGATATAAAACCAGTGAAGCGAGATAAAAAGAAAACAAATGGAAAATTGCCTCTTTTTGAAAGTCGTTTAATGCCGCTATCCCAATGAATAACTAATTTATAGAGTATTTCTCAGATTTGCTGTAAGTGTAACCAAATGGAAAGAAAAAAATAGTTTTTTTTTAAATATTCTTATGAAAATATATAAAAAGCATACTCTATTCATTGCAATCCGTAATAAATCATACCCTATATTTATGAAGACATTGATCGATGAAATTTTTACTGTGGAAGGTAATGAGAACATGGTTTTATCATACCTAACTGCGATTGTCAATCCGGTTGCCAAACATGACAACTACGGGCAAACCAAGGGTGGGTTCGGGTGGTGGTTAGGGGTAGGCTTATGTTCAGCAATGGACAGTTAAAGTCTGATATGATGATGATAAAGAAAACTTAAATGTTTTATCAACTTATAAAAGATTATGAATATTTTTAACGGTTGCGAAGAGTAAGACATTTTCAATGCGCCTGTATTTTTGCCACGTGTTGAATTTTCAGTTTTTCAATTGATAAGAATATTTTTTGGATATATTTTCATGATTAAAGTCTCTCTATAAGTGAAATTGTTTTTTTTAAAGCAAAAATCTTAAATTAATAATTTGTTTTTTTTTTTTGTGGTTTGCGGTACAGTATTTAAGGCTTAAGGTTGTCCTCGTTATTGGATACAGGTGACGGAATGCCTATACAAGAGGGTACATGGTGGACGCAATTTAGACGCAATATTTGAGGAGCATTAATTTATATTTAAGTAACTTTTTCTACATAAAGTGATATCGGTAACTTTATACAGACAAGTGGCGTCGTTTTGTTGTTGTTTTGATTTCTGCTTTATTAATATAATACTATATTACATTAACATTTGTAATAAGTTTTCCATAACATCAAAGAAACTGGTTTTCGTCGTCTATGGAAAATAATGATTCAATCAGTAGCACCGTGCACATACCGAATACATTGTCACATTCATTGTGTTTCGTGCGCTGCTATTTCTGGGATAAAATTGTTACAGTTTAATTATTTTTAAATTTTACAAGTAGGTTAAGTAACTAATATTTTAATGAAAAAGGTACAATGTTACCAAACGTGCTTGACTATACATGAATGCATAGATAAAATAGGCCACACCATAAAATTATGCAGACTTTTCTAAATGTTTTATGAAAACCCGAGAAAAGAATCTACACGGTGAATACGGTTTTAAAACGATACCTATGCCCGTACAAAAATATGATCCCGCGTTCTAAATTCAAACATTTCCAAACTAATATAGCTATATATAATAAAACATATATAAACATATATAAAACATAATAATCTATATATAAAACATCTTGTTTACGTCATCGGTGTATTTTGTTACAATTTTTTATGTTTCTGTTTCATTGCAGAGTAAATAGTATAATAAGAATAATATAAATACTTCTAACTGCAGACTCCTAGTGAGATTAAGTGACAACTTCAAAAATGTTGCACGGACTCGATGGTACCATAGTACCCTACTTACGATTATATACTCATATGATATGTTTAGCAAAGAATAATGGATGAGTCAACTTCATCCCAATTCAATCCACCCCATTTAAGGTTAAAATTATTATGAAGTTAATACAAAATGTACTGCACTCGTTTCTTTCTGTTAGTGTCCCTGTTGAAACGCGACCGGCGACGCTCACTCGGCTGTGCGACCGCCCTCGAATCTCTGCGATTCAGCTAATTTTCACCAAAAGTGTGATTTATGCGCTACTTTACATAATAACTTTCCCTAACATTAATGTCCTTTTTACATGACTGACAATTTATTTTTTTCACTTTCATTCATTATTGTTACATATTCCAATAAACATTATGTCAAGTAACAAGTAACGTTTATGTTACTTAACTTTTATTTTACAAGTATTAATATAGTTCATTTTTTACCGTATTATTTCTTACACTATATATATTCAATACTTCATATACGAACCTTATTTTAAACAGATTGCTTGGGTACCTCTGTCTTATTCGTGTTTCAACCGTGAAGCAGTTGTGTTTGCATAAAAAAATATTATAGATACTTTTTCCTTCCAAGTCTCTTCAAGGGATAAGATTGCCTGTATACATTTTCGTTATAATCAGATATCTAAAAAGTGAATGTTTTTTAGATATGGCTGATGGTGAATTTACTGGGTACAGAGGAATAACACCTGAGTCCTCTGTACCCTGTAAATTCTTTCAATTCACAATATCCCACCCTTCAAACCGAAACACAATGGCAACGCTTCACGGTTTGGGGGTATCATTTGCGAAACTGGTACAAAAACATTTAAATATTCTGTATATTAAAATTATATATGATAAAATATTACATTTTACATGTTTAATACTGTGCAAAGACTCAATAAGAATATGTCTTTTCATCTCCAGATGTTGAAACAAACGATTAGGGAAACAAAGCAAAATTCGCCAATACGGCAACTGATTTAGATTTTGTAAACTAGGTGACCCAGCAAACGTCGTTTTGCCCCCTCCTGCCATCTACTGGGTCCATTTTTTTGTCGGGATAAAAGTGTCCTTCCAGCTTAAGTTGGTGTAAATAATATACACATTTATTTATTACATTAACTGGATGAACTTTACAGTGTTCCAATACTTTCACCAGGAAAGCATCAGTACAATAACATATGTAAAAGAGGAATAATACTCATAAATAAAAGGAATAATATAAAAAAGTTTATATTTAATAATATCGATTGAGCAATTTTGGAGGTCATCAACATCATTTCAGCCATTACCCGTCCACAGCTGGGCATAGGCCTCCCCCATAGACTGTCATAAGGAACAGGCCTGAGCCACCTGCATTCACTAACTCCTTGCAATACATTTGAGGACGTCACTCCATCTAGTAAGCGGTCTTCTACAAAAACTTTTCTTTCCCATCGGTTGTCGGTTCTTCGAGCTATGTGACCAGCCCATTGCCACTTCGGCTTGCTTATCCTTCGGGCTATGTCGTTTATTTTGGTTCTTCTGCGGATATCCTCGTTTCGGATTCGGATTATGGCATCCCTGTTAATATATTTATAGTTATTTTAAAAAATTAATAATAATATAATAATAATAATTAGTTTTTATAATATAATTAATTAATTTATCTCCACAAATTACAGTATATGTACAGATTATTTACTTTATACAAAATAAAAGTATCGTAATTTGTGGGAGATCTGGAGCCTAAACTAAGTCGTAACTTGTATCTTAGACACGTAAATAAAATAAAATAATAAACAAAATAATAATAAAATAAAAACAAATAAGGATTTCAGAGAGAAAACAATAACAATTGATATCAAATATCAAACATTAAAAATCGTTAATAACCCTGACAGTTTCCAAAGTCGTATAACAAAATTGTACGTAGAATTTCTAGCACGTAAGACCAAATTTAAAATTCTAGAAGCACATATCGCACCTTGATGTGCTTTCTCGGCGGCAGGTGGCGCAAACGGTGACAATGGCGCTTACTCCAGTTTAACAATTCACAATGCATAAACTCGCATCAACGTTTGCATGGCTGTGTTTCGGTTTGAAGGGTGGGATATGGCGTGAATGTACAGGGTACAGAGGAATAACATCTGACTCCTCAAGAATGGCAACGCGTGGAAGGTATCATGGGCGAAACAGTATACTCTGTTATGTCCATGGTACTGCTCATGTCTATAGGCGACGGTTACCACGTTACATCAGGTGGGCCGTCAGCTTGTTTGCCATTCTAAGTTGTATAAAAAAAACAGCAGATAAAGAATTCATCATAACAAGTGACAGAAGATTGCTGATGTAATAACAATAGTTGTTGTGGAATATCACCATACAGGTGATAGATGTAATCTGTGAGGTGATGAATCAAAATGCAAGTTCTCATCACTCTTTCTCATCCTCCTCAGGTTATCATTAAGAAGCTAGTAAGAAAACAGAACAATATCATTCAAATATATCATTTTTATACATATTAGAATGGCAAACAAATTGTGACTGATGACCCACCTAATCCGAACCGATATGACAACATAACCGTCAAGAAAAGTGCATATTCCTTTTTAAAAGGCCGACAGCACATCTGCAATGCCGTTGGTGTTGTGGGTGATTATGGGCGGCGGTAGTCACTTACCATTAGGTGAGCCGCATGCTCGTTTGCCCCCTGTGTTGTAAAAAACATGGAGAGTGGTAACCATAGGTTATACACATATGCCTTTCATTTCAGTTCAGAAGAATCGTAAATCTTCTTGTCGTAAGATATCTCATAAGGATCAGTCTAACTGGTCTTTAACTTCGCCTCTTTTCAAGTACTTGCTTCTTTCAACTAATATAATATTCACAGGTCCGATCAAAGTGTCATGGCCTTTCTCATTTTTCATTTATTTCATCTGCTAGCTGTCCACTGCTGAACATAAGCCGTCACCATAAGGGGAGATTTGCCAATAGTTGCTTAGCAGGCGGATTAGCAACCGCAGTTTTTTTTTAGGTGATAATGAAATAATAACCGCATCCGTGCTATCGGTATACACTGGCGGGGCACTAGTGAAGGATGATAGGTGAGGATGAAACAGGTCAGTTAGCCCATCGTGACGAATTCAACAAGAATTGATCACGATGGTTTCCAGGGGAAACCACGTGGAGGTTGACCTTATATGGTATATTGCTAGCAATGGGGCTGTCCAACTCCATTGCCAACAATCCCTTTCCCCCCTAGCAATCGCAGTTAGGCTTGTACAGATGGTTTAAGAGGGACGCTGCTGTCCATCTTTCGACCGTTAAATTTCCTTAGTCGCCCCTTACAATTCCTACAAGAAAGGAAGAGGTGGTTATTCTATACCGGGACCACACGGCTCTTATTTTACAGTACTCTATTTAGACTTCCTGTAAATACTAATCTTTTTATTTTAGTATTATTATATCTTACACGTTAACACTTCCAACACTTTCATTCACACACTCGCATTGAGAGCTGTAGGTATTATAAAAAGTCTGCCCGTCTTATTTCGCAAATTCTACGCAACACTCGCATTTTGATAGCATTTGCCCACTTTTATTATCCTTTTTTACATCTCATCACTAAACACTATTTAAAAATTATTTGTAATAGCATTTTTTTATTAATTTTCTAAACATTTTTCTGTAATGAATAAAAAAATAAATTTAATAAATTACAGCTACCCTATTATGTCCGAATAACTGAACGAATTTTAATCCTGTGGAGGCTAAAATAATATTCATTGTAAAATGAGTTTGTTTTTTCAAATTACATAACATCGATGTAAGAGAGCGATATTGTCGACCGGTGCCTGCTTCATCATTGAAATCCGACGTTTATTACAATTTGGCAACTCTTCAAATGTATGAAGAGCAGGCTTCTTCACAATGGAAACGTCGAGCCGGTTACAATTTTGCTGAATAGACAAATAATGTTTGAGAAAGTGGTTCACGCATATTTATTCGTAAAACGTAAGGTGAATACGTAGTCAAGTGTTCTTTACATTGTCGAATAACGTCGGTTTTTTTTTTATGAATTCGTGCGAAATTAAATATATGTGAATAAATGTATTTATTACGTTTTAAATTTGGACCGTGACTTTCTTCTGATGTCTTTATGTTCTTTCTGTATTGTATTTTTTATTTCCACAAGCAATTACATTTTTTTTTTCTTTTTCATTTATTAACGTATATCTGAAGCTATCTAAAGAGGTGACTAGAAATAAAATCAATACACCAACGCAAAAAAAAAGGAAAACCCGAACAAACACCATATACTTATCCAAAATGCTTGGACAGCAAATAATTGGGTACCCTTCTCTTCCGGGGAAAGCCTCGTCTCTAGAGATTCATGTTGCAATCACCATTCCAGCTATATACTCCCATAAGGAACGATTCCGAGACATCTACATATATTTACTCCCTGCGACACATTTGAGATCGTCTTTGGAAGTTGCCCTACATTCCGTCCGTATAAATACGGGATTACCATAAAGAGGTTGTTATAAAGCTAATAGTTTAAATAACAATTTATTTCTATATTAGGTGTAATAGATCATTGATTAGGCGCAATGACTATCACAAATAGCATATATCTACATACATACATACATATCTGTCACGTCTGTCTCCCATTAGGGTAGGCAGAAACAATGGAACGCCAAATGCTTCGATTCAAACAAACCTCTTTCGCTTCTTCCACATTCATCAGTCTTGTCATACACGCTCGCCGGTTACGGGTACTTTTAATTTGGCCCTTCTTCAGCACGTCGCCTATTTGGTCGACATACGTCCGTCTAGGGCGGCCCCTACCGACATCTCCATTCATTCTTGCTCGATATATCTCTTTCGTAATTCTTCTTTCATCCATCCTCTCCAAATGACCAAACCAACAAATATATCTACAGCATAAATTATAATATAGGAGTATATAGATGAAAAGTTATATTGCTAAAAACCATTCCAAGAACAGTCAATTGTCTGCTGGTATGTTGCTCCTTTCATCACTATGAAAATTTAAAAATACAGTATTGATAATATAATAAATAGAAATAAGTAACGGAATGGTTCATGATTGAAGTTTTACAACTTTCCAAGAAACGCGCATTTCTCAGGGTTCCGTACCTCCAAAGGAAAAAACGAAACCCTTATAGGATCACTTCGTTGTCCGTCTGTCCGTCCGTCTATCAAGAGTCTTTTTCTTAGAAATGCGAATGGAGGTATCAAGTTGAAATTGATATCATATGCTCAGGTTTGCAATTTCTTAAAGCAGTAAAAAATCAAGCTTCTAAATCGATTCAATTAAAAGATACGACCGTTTTTGTTCCATTTATATCGCATATTTTGACATTCGTAAAGAGAATCAAAACCTACAGGGAACTTCCCGTTGAGCTAGAATCATGAAATTTGGCAATAAGCAATGTCATGTAGCACAAGTAAAAGAAAAATCCGAGAACCATAAATTTGTAGTTATTTCACAAAAAAAAAGATTAAAAAGAAATTTATTTGCACGTATAATTAAAATCTTGCGTTCAATTTTATATTCTCCTGTTATAAATGTGCAATAGTAAACTTCGATCTGTGTGGTGCATCACCAATGTCATTATAAGTGCAGCATCCCGTCACCGTGGATATCGATTTGATCAGTGCACGCGGCGTCACGTAGCCGGCATCAGTATCGCCGGACGCTGGCACCCAGCCGAGAAGCAAAGCTGGCCTACAAGTGTTCTGTCATGACCGCAACAATATTGACTTGCAAAACAATATTGTAAAGCGAGACGGAATCGAATAAGTCGAGAGCCCGAGCTTCTACTAAACTACTTACATAAATATTACAAAAGCTAACAAATTATAGCAAATCTTATTTTACATTAAATTCTTTGAAAAATATTGTCTCTAATACCGTTTGTGGATTCTAACTTGATACAAATTTTATGTAGAACTCTGAATTAAAGTTTAGATGGAGTACAAATTGCCTCTTTTAGCCCTACTTGATGAATTAACCATGATATTAAGATGCAGAGTAGATACATTTGGGTGCATCATCTATTTAAATTCATTTTCTTTTGCATTAAAAAATAAAATTAACTATTATATATATAATATATATTATAATATATATTATAATATATAGTATATACCAATCTAAAAGAAAGTAGCTTTTTTTTCCAACTTTAAAAGGTCAAAATTAAGAGCTAATGTAGATTAATTCAGTCGTGTCATCTATAGACATGAACTGTTACATGGAGATAAGAGTATACTATATATATGTATATGATATCTCTCTGTATACAAATATGTATGTATTTTGATTTTAATTGTATGACTTACTTTGTATATATGTACATATTTATTAGCCATATCAAAACTGAGAGAAGGATTGTTAGTAATACAGACTACTACTGTCCTATTGCTAGCAATATATCCTATCAGATCGACCTCCACGTGGTTCCCCCTGGAACCCATCGTGCTAAATTCTAGTTGTATTTATCACAATGGGTTAATTGACTATTTTTATTCTATATATATTATATGTTGTAATTTTTTGGTACAATAAAGCTAATACCGTTAAATAAAAAAGGCGGGGTTACCATTATTATCAAAACTAAAACTGAAAGTATTATATTCAATATTTTTCGCAAGTTTTTGACACTGACTTCCAATAGAAAAATAGTAATTTACATGATTTTGATTGTATTTCAACCAGATGGTATGTCAGAGAGTATACTGTTTAGAAAAGTCGTTTGCTTGATACCCCCTCTGTCCCATTCGTGTTTCAACCGTGAAGCAGTTGTGTTTGCATGGCTGTGTTTCGGTTTGAACTGGGAGAGATATGGCGTGAATTTACTGGGTACAGAGGAATAACTCCTGAGTCCTCAGGAATGGCAACAATATAGGGTATCATGGTCGAAACAATATACGTGGTTCTTATGAAACCATGGTACTGCTCATATATATTTATAGGCGAGTTTTTGACACTTTCCATCAGGTGGGCCGAAAATAGTGTTTGCCATTCTAAGTTGTATAAAAAAAAGTTAAAAATAATAATTGAGAACGTCAGTTTTTTCCACAAAACTCTTGTACCGTTTCACCAAGATCACATTTGATGAAATTATAAAAGTTCTTTGCCATACTCGCATACAGAAGCCAAAAATGGGTAAAAATGTACATATATTATAGAAATATACACAACGATTGTATTGTGATTGTAAAGAAAAGCAAATAAATAAACATGAAAGGTTTCGCTAAATCATTATCCTGTAGTTACAAGTATGGAGAGGGAATAGTTATACATTGTATTCACATATTTCTATGGTATCCGTGTATACCGAGAACAAACAATCGATGTTATTACATCAAATATTACTACTCTTCACAAGTCGTCTACATAAATATTGGATAGTTACTTCAGCTGAAGTTCGCGACAGAAATACGAGTACACTGAGCGTAGGGTTGCCACGCACGAATTTATTTACAAATAAAATTAAAAAAATCACGTGACTGTGTAACAGACTTGCATTTCTTACCACTTCTTACATCTTAACAATTACAATTTCATCTTTATTCTTTATTGTACACAAACATAATGTTAAGAACAATTAATTATAAACATAATGTACATGTTTTTTTTTTGTGTATGTTTGTTGTAATTTGTGTGCTGTAAGTAATGCAAATAAAATTATCTATCTATCTATCTACAAAGGCGAGCTTATCTCTAATAAGAGATTTCTTCCAGCAAACCTTTTCAAGTGAATTAAATTTTATGTAAAAATAAAAAAATAGGCAGTCATACGATTTGTGTACATTGCATAAACATATTCGTAAGATATGTATACACAAAGAATAATACATAATACCTCAGCATAGTGATAAGTATTGGTCTTATTGCCCTTTTGTCACCAGAGGGAGACTTTGTAAAAAAGTCGTTTGCTTGGGCACCTCTGTCCCGTTCGTGTTTCAACCGTAAAGCAACTGTATTTGCATGGCTGTGTTTCGGTTTGAAGGGTGGGATATGGCGTGAATTTACAGGGTACAGAGGAACCTGAGTCCTCAGGAATGGCAACGCATGGGGGTATCATGAGCGAAACAGTATACTCTGTTATGTCCATGGTACTGCTCATGTCTATAGGCGACGGTTACCACTTTCCATCAGGTGGGCTGACAGCTTGTTTGCCATTCTAAGTTGTATAAAAAAAATATTAAAAACTTGCGTACAATTTCGGAAGGAATTATCAATAGATGTGATTAAAGTCATAAGATATTCTAGAAATCATCGGTGTTAAATGAAATAAAAACAAAAAAAGTATTTGAATCAATTGTTAATATTATATTAATAATATTAGTTCGGATAAGAACACTAAATATGTATATTACAACGAAAACATGTAAGTACATGCAGGCACATGTACATGTAGTTACATAGATGTAGAAGTATGACTACTAGTTAGTAATTCTTCTTCTATTATAATTATCTATTATATTATTATCTGGCCGGCAGCACACCTACAATGTCTTTAGTGTTGTGGGTGATCATGGGCGGCGGTAGTCACTTACCACCAGGTGAGCCGCATGCTCGTTTGCCCCCTGTGTTGTAAAAAAAAATATTAAAATTTGTATAATATTTTTATATGGATGAATATAAAATGGTATTTTCGCTTGTGGTGGTGAATTGATGGAGGATGAAACAGTAACGATGAAGTCAAGTTAGTTGGCTTGTCGTGACAAGTCCTTTTTTTAATGAGTGAAAATGAAATGGTAAACCCGCCTGTGCTATCGGTATACGCTGGCGGGGCACCAGTGAGAAATGACAGGTGAGGATGAAAACAGGGCAGTTTAGCCCATCGTGATGAATTTCACAACAATTAATCAAGATGATTGGAAGAAAAGGGATTGTTAGTAATGGAAACTGAAAATCCCATTGCTAGCAATATACTCAACCAGGTCGACCTCCTCGCGGTTCTCCCTGGAAACTATCATGGTTAATTCCTAATAAATCCATCATGATGGGCTAACTGGCCTGTTTTCATTCTCATCTATCACCCTTCACTGGTGTTCCGCCAGCGTATCCCGCTAGCGCTGGTGGGGTTACCATACCATTTTCACCCATCAAAAAAAAATTAAGATGATTTCCAGGGGGAATTATGGAGGTCGACCTGATAAGGTGTATTGCTAGCAAGGGGGTAGTTAATCCCCATTACTAACAAACCCTTTCCCCCTACCATCGTGAGAAGTCAGAAATGCTCGTAATACTACTCGATACAGCGCCATCTATGCCCGAACTATGCAGAGTTTGCACATCTATAGGACAATTGATACAAAAATACTTTTTTATTTTTAATATGCGAAAGAGAAGTTGCTTGTTTATTTGTTACGCTTTCACGTCTAAATTTATAGAGAGCGGGACGAAGAAGGGGTAAATTGCGTATGAGACGTTTTATTGCATTATTCGATATGCTTCATACTTTACAGAATTATTATTTTATTCATAATTCAATTTTTTCTTTTTATAATTATTTTGTCTCTATACCAACAACCAGAATTGTTGAACAAAATAAATATTAACACAAGCAAAGTCACGGGTAAAAGCTAGTATGTATGTATATATATATATATATATATATATATATATATATATATATATATATATATATATATATTATATTGTCTTACTTATTTATAGCAAGGCAACAGATTACAAATTAATACATTAATAAAATAAATATTACATGAAACGGCATTAAATTTGCACTCCAACAACTGCTCTGCATAACATTCGATATTATATACATTAAAACAATAACGGCTATAAATTTAAAGTAACAAATTGACAGCCTTAATATAACATTGCAAGGATTGTTGGAAAATATTAAGGTCCTTGCATATATTGTTATATTTTCTGCACATACAGACAAAAATTGAGCATCTCTTTTAGCTTATTAATAAACTTCAGTGGAAAATCGAAATCAGCGCTGCTGTGCATTAGTTAAAACTTTACAAAAAAAAAAAAGAAACTAGTAATCGAGTATTTCGCAGCAGTACTCGCGAGCAAAGTACAATTGCGGGATGCGGGTGCAGACGCAAAATTCCGCGACTTTCCCGGATATCCTGACCGGCTGGCAACCCTAACTCCGAGATGTTCCGCCCCAACGAGTTCAATAAAGAGGAAAAAATCAGATATGATAACGAAATATAACTCGGTACACACTTGCAGGTCACAGACTCCCTTTGTCGTTTAGTTCGTTTGTTTTCGCTCATGCGACGTTGACGCGCCTACCTTTGATACGTGTTTATACCAGATGAAGTATAAACACAGAAGGTTTTGTTTACTTGAGCAATTGTTATTGGCAATATATACGTATCATATATGTGTCAGTAGCCAGGTACTTAGAGATATTTAAATGGAATACAATAGAAACAAATTTAGTACGCGTATTCATATAAACAATTTTTTTTTTGTGCTATGTATTGGATTTGAGTTCCCAAGCACATGCGTTTACGCTTTTGGTGTACGCTCGCGTATGCCAAGGTTTGCAGCTGGTTGACTTATAATATGGATGATGGATTTGGGCTTCAACATTGAGTCGGTACTGAGAGCATGACTTTTAAGATGACCTTTCTGATGCGGATTGATGGACGATGAGTTATCATATTAATTCATAACTTATAGAACCGAATCTTGGTACTACACGGTTGCCCGAATAGAAAAGCTTCAAGTTACTCAGCGGGCTATGGAGAGGGCTTTGCTTGGAGTTTCTTTACATGATAGAATCTGAAATGAGGATAACCGCAAAAGAACTAAACTGTTCGACATAGGCAGAAGAATAAGCAAGTTAAAATAGTAATGAGGTCACATAGCTAGAAGAACCGACAATCGATAAAGAAAAGAGGTTCTTGAATAGAGATCCCGTACACACAAATGCAGTATACCCCACTAGAAGAAATTATGTGCTCAAATACAATATACTGCAGGGAGTCAGTAGATGCAGGTGGCTCAGGGCCGTTCCTTATGTCAGTTTATGGTGGAAGTCCATATTTAGCAACGGACTGATTTTGTTTATGCAACATAAATATAGTAACCGTCGCCTATAGACATGAGCAGTCCCATGGACATAACAGAGTATACTGTTTCGCCCATGATACTCTCCATACATTGCCATTCCTGAAAACTCAGGTGTTATTCTTCTGTACCCTATAAATTCACTGCCATATCCCAACCCTTCAAACCGAAACATAGCCATGCAAACACAACTCCTTGACGGTTGAAACACGAATGAGACAGAGGTGCCCAAGCAAACGTGTTTTTGTGCAGTCTCCCTCTGGTATTTTATAATTCACTAATTATGTACATGCATTACTAAATTCGGTAGGGAGGGAGGGGGTTACTAGGTATATTCACAACATGATCAACCCACCTTTATCAGTTCCAACCTTTTTTTTTGAGACTATATATGTGTACTATGTTTATATTAAATGATTTCTCATTCTTCTCTTTCTGTATACTAAATACCATTCAGTCCACTATACAATAACAAAGATCCCAACATCCTCACAAACTTCTATTATTAGTAAAATGCCGTGCAGGCAGCACTTTCCTCCAGCGGCCCATTATAGGAAGCCGATTACTCCGCCAAACGACACGAAATTGGAGTTCTTTCGAGACAAGTAAAAAGGGCCCAACTAAATAGGGTCCGCTTAATATTTTAACGGGGCCATTATTATAAGGCGAGCTCGCGCGATCACATGTGTCCAACCGTCGCAAGTTGCCGTAACTTTTGGGACGATTGTCGACTCCCAGGGCGGTGATGCTTCTCTTAAACAACTCGCCACGTTATCATTAGCTTGAACAACTGTTCTATCGTGTAATTGTGTAGTCTGTCTGTCGGAGAGATCGCAACTGTCAAACTGATCGCCAAGTTGTCTGGAATACGTTTACCACAGAACGGCGGCCCCTGGGGATGTTTCGTTAGTTCAGTAGTTTTTAATCACGGATTCATTTCAAAAGCGAACTCACAGTTGAATTATATTGATAACTAACTATATTCCGCAGCTTTACCCGCGTAAAATAGTAAGTATATACAGTATCCTATGTGCTAAGTTAGGATATAATCTAAGATTATATAGATAGAGCATTGAATCTTAAAAAATTGGTTAACTTTTAGTCAACTAATTGTCAAATTAGCTTACTTTTTTATCAGTGTTCTATACATTTTCGCACATAATGTGTTTTGACGTATCTATATTTAATTACTTAATAAATTAAATGAGTGTTTACGCATTAAAAAGATGCAAAAATTGTAAAACCAAATAAAAATATAGAAGTTATAAAGGAAACAAACACTCATGACTACTTATCACGCAAAAATGTATGAAAAAGTTGACCCGCTTTTTTCGAAGCATTTGTATAGAAACACTCTATCTATATAATCTAAGGATATAACCTACCAGTGAATCAAATTTCATTCAAATCAGTTTAGTAGTTTTGTTTGAAAAAATAACAAACATTTATCCATGGTCCCAACGATCGTTACAAACTTTCGCATTTACTATTTTTTTTATACAACTTAGAATGGCAAACAAGCTGACGGCCCACCTGATGGAGTGGTAACCGTCACCTATAGACATGAGCAGTACCATGGACATAACAGAGTATACTGTTTCGCCCATGATACTCCCCATGCGTTGCCATTCCTGAGGATTCAGATGTTATCCCACCCTTTAAACCGAAACACAGCCATGCAAACACAACTGCTTCACAGTTGAAACACGAATGGGACAGAGATAACCAAGCAATCGACTTTTGTACAAAGTCTCCCTCTGGTAATACTATACGAGTATATAAGATATATTAATAGGATTGGTGAGTTTACTTCTTTGTCTAGTGCAAATAGTTACACATTATAACTTGATTATCGTATGCTTCGATAAATAAATACTTGTCTGCTGATATTATTTGTCTAATTCAATTGTTCATCTGACTAACAATTGACTTTTATGTAATTGAATTCGAATATTGGTCTACAAAGAAACAAAACAAAATAATAAATCATATATTAATATTGGTACTCATTCCTAAACTGCCAATGTAGTTACGTGTTAAAATGTCCTTACAAATTTGGTAAAATATAACGTCTAGACACTGAATTTCATATATTATTTACAATAAGTGTTCTACTCCGCTCATGTCTTATTCTACAAAACTACTTTTTTATTTTATTTCGTGATACTACCAAATATAGCTATTTTCTATGGAAACGATAACCTTGAGTTGTTTATATATCAATAAATCATGTTATGTTGGTGCAATAAAGTGTTAAATAAAATAAATAAATAAATAAATAAATTTGAATGTACAAAATAGGGTTTGCAAAAATTATGTAAATGTCCCTGGCTATTACTAAATAAAGTACTGTAGTCACAATCCATATATTTCTGTTAAATAAGTATGTATAAAGTTCATTAGGGGATTTAGTGGTCCCATTGATTCCTATCTACACCGTAATTATGCATATTAGTGAAATATACTGGTCCGCCCTCTTACCAAGATTTTTCCTGATCATGCGATCTTGTAATTGAAGTTGAATCGACTAACCTCATTTTTTTTACAATCAACTATCGTAATCTTTACAGTTTATTAATATCTCACTTATGACGACAGAAGTGTTTTTTTTTTTATACAACTTAGAATGGCAAACAAGCTGACGGCCCACTTGATGGAAAGTGGTAACCGTCGCCTATAGACATGAGCAGTACCATGGACATAACAAAGTGTACTGTTTAGATAGATAGATAGATAAACACTTTATTTGAGCCATTTATGACACACGTAAATCAATAAATAAATTTATACAATCTGATTATTTACATTTTTTTCAAAAATAAAACAAAAGATGAATATTGGAGATATGTTTTCACCAAGTGTGTCGCAGTGACCGAAATAGTTGTTTCAAAAACTGTTTTGCCCATGATACCACCCCATGCGTTGCCATTCCTGAGGTCTCAGGTGTTATTCCTTTGTACCCAGTAAATTCACGCCATATCCCACCCTTCAAACCGAAACACAGCCATGCAAACACAGCTAAGTTGTATAAAAAAAAAAAAAACAAAAAACTCAAATAATTTATAAACAAACATAAAAAGAAAACGTAGAATTTTAAATGCACGTATAAAATAAAATTCTAATACAACCCGTTTCCATTCACGTGGGTTACCCCGTACACCACTAGAGTGTATGGTTAGGCAAATTTCCGTCTTCTAATCCATTAGCTCGTATAGTTCCCGACCACTGATATCAGCTCAATATTTAATCACTTAATGAGGGCCGGCGGTGACCGCTTGTGTAACGCTCGTGATGCTACCCTCGTACACTACAAATATCGGTAAATAAATATCGTTTTATTTATTTACAAAAAACTCTATAAATAAAGAACCAGTGAGAAGATTTCGAAAACTACCAATAATATAGTTTCATACCTCGACAAGAAAGTGACAATGCTCGATGTTGCAGATATGAGACTTTTTTTTTATTTATACAACTTAGAATGGCAAACAAGCTGACGGCTCACCTGATGGAAAGTGGCAACAGTCGCCTATAGACATGAGCACTACTACAGACTACACCTAGGAATAGTTAATATAGCTGTTCATATGAAGCAAATAAATAACACATTTATACAAATAAATTATTTATTTAAACTTTAATGCACAGTAAAATTCTATATACATTTGGCAGATTTAACACCGGACGGTGTTCTCTACTAGTCAACCATTGGGCAAACCGAGAAATACGTAGGCGGTGCATTTTCGAATAGAGAAAAAAAAAAATAAAGCAATATTTGATATATTCATATAATACAAACATACACATAATATATTAAATAAATAATTATATACATACAATAAATAAATACAAAAAATATTACGATATAAAACAATTAAATAAAACAACTGCAATAGAAGAGCAAGTAGTAATCTATGCCTCAAACAGAGTAACCAGCAGGAGAAGCTTAAAGGAAAAGTGATTTTTCTAAGAAATAAGTTATTATTATTATAAAGTGAAATTCTTTGCCGCTTATTACTTTTTTACAGAGAATTACGACCGTGTTTCAAGATAAGTGATAGACAATAATATATAATAGATAGTTATATTATTACTACTAGCATATGTGAGACTTAATAAGACAGTAGCATAAGGCATATTGTACATTTTATACGAAAACCTATCTAGAGATAGTTTCATTTGACATTTTACAGTTATCAAGAAAATCTCTTGATATTGATATAGAGCAAAAAACCACAGCAAGCAATAATCATCGTTATTCTTTGCTTTGGTTCTTTGCTTTACGTAAGGAAGATAACTTCTTTCTTTTTCTGTCCTATCTAATGTTCTTTGCTTCTTAGATTAATAGCTGTTTTTTCTCGTCATAACGCCAAAATGATCCTTTCTTCTTTTCAAGGTTGGTTTTCTCAATAATTTTGCGACATTTTTGATCTTGGTTGTAATCTTCTTTTAGTGTCAGCAGCTTCTTTAAATCCTGGTGAACATTTGATAGCCAAGTGAAATATGGTCGCTTCTTCTTCCTTTATTATACAAAACCATAAATAGGCATGACAAAAACTTAAATGATTTGCTATGCACTAAAGTAACTAACATTCTTATTATCAAATACGACACTAACTTCGTCAGTATATAAATTATTTGTTCAAAAATTAATTTTATCGATAAGAACATTGTCCCATCACTGAGTAGTGAGTAGCTGGTAGCAGCGTAGTACGATAGCGAGTCCAACAGGCCGGCTCGGGTCAAGGCCACCCCGTGGATACTATGGATATATTCATTAGTGGGGAAATCACGGTCCATTGTCACATTGTTTCCTTTGATTCGTCATCAGTCTGTATTAATTTTGTATTGGTTGTTTACTTTATTCTACATTAATACTTGATGTCATAGATAATTGAATCGTGCTCCTATTTTTTTTTTGATGGATGAAAATGGTATGGTAACCCCGCCTGCGCTAACGGGATACACTGGCGGAGCACCAGTGAAGGGTGATCGATGAGAATGAAAACAGGCCACTTAGCCCATAATGATGAATTCATCAGGAATTAGCCATGATAGTTTCCAGGAGGAACCGCGAGGAGGTCGACTTGGTTGGGTATATTGCTAGCAATAGGATTCTCAATCTCCATTACTAACAATCCCTTTCCCCCCTCGTGCTCCTATTAAAAATATGTTTTAGGATTTCTTAGATAAATAGTGGAAATTTGGATCTATTGTAATTGTACCGTTGCAGCATAAATTCCCTCTTGATCTCGCTGTGTATTGTATATCTGTGTACAGTCATTGTGTACGGAAAATTACCTATAATTGTTCTATTGGTGTAGAAATCTCTATACCTTCATTAGCGGGAGAGAAGGGATTGTTAGTAATGGGGATTAGCAGCTCCATTGCTAGCAATATACCTTGTCAGATCGACCTCCTCGTGATTCCCCTGGAAACCATCGTGATTGATTTATTGTTAGATTCGTCACGGAGGGCTAACTGACCTGCATCATCCTCACTTATCATCCTTTACTGGTGCCCCGCCAGTGTATACCGATAGCGCAGGCGGAGTTACCATTCCATTATCATCTATTAAAATAAAAAAAAATAAAAATATACGTTCATTAGCTGTCATGGTTTCCAAATGGTCAATACGTCATTGGTGGATGAATGAAATGGCATATTTTGTTATTTTTCTTTTTTTAATTAAAAAAATAGATTTACAATGAAAAATAGCCTGAGAATGATCTTGAAGTTAGCAAAGAGATATGCCCGTACACGCTAGTGATGTCATCAAGATTGTCAGTCTGATTAGAAAAACAAGCGTATAAAATTTGGTTTACTGAAATTTCTGTGTCATTTAGTAATATTTAAAATATAAAAACATTGTAGGTTATATATTTTTTAAATATATTCAAATATTTTAATTGTTTGAAATTAAAATTTAACAGGTATTTCAATACTATATTTTATTATTGCTAATCAGCGCTTAGGGTTAAGGAAAAGCAACAAATAATAAGAACCATTGAAGACAGAAGGGAAAAAATGTTGGGACACTTGATACGATAAACTTATGAACATTATAATAGAAGGTAAGATAGAAGGAAGGAGGGGAAGAGGGAGACCGAGACATAGTTACATCAGGCAGATCAAGAAAGGAGTTGGTGTCACGTCGTATCAAGACGTGAAAAGACTTACAGAAAATCGTAGTGAGTGGCAAGAGCTCCACCGACAAGAGCTTTTAAATAGGATAGATAGATAGATAGTCAGCGCTATGTACTCATAAAATAGATCCTAGTCTACCCATGAATTAAATATTCAAAATGTATGCCGAGTTGTCCTTCAGTAATACCTACTGATTAAGAATTCCAGAATTGATGCAATTGAAAAAAAAAAATGTTTTATTACACCTTCTACTTATAAACGTAGCAAGTTATTGCTACACGAATCTGAATCTGAAACTTTTAAAGCAACATAAATGAAGGTGTAAAAACCTTATATTGAAGTTGAAAAGATAAAAATGTAGGTAAAGGTGGGGTCGGCACTCGGGTGGGGGGGGGCGGGGCGGGACGGGGTGAGGCGTGAGAGGCAGGGTCAATTTATCGGTCGGACTCCAACGAGCCCCGCGACCTCCCCAGAGTGCCATCCCTTCCTGTTTTAATTTCCGACTAAGTGTCCTGTTCAATAACAGAGATACCAAGACGCGCGACACAAACATACTTATAATGTCACGTGAAATGAAAATATTTTTAAAAAAGAAATAATAACGAATATATATTTCTCCGAAAAAAAAAAGTAACTGAAACGTAAACGTACCAATAAAAACAAAAGGCTCGTTTCATAGATGGGGCCTGCGTTGCAAATATTGCGTGTCCATAGATACATTTTGCTTCATACCAACCAGTTGTATGCTCCGAAAAGAAAAACTGCAGCTCCAACCTATATCTATTCTATAGTCTTACACAGAACCTGATCAACTGCAAAAAATACTGTAAAATCTCCTGTCAAACAGTGAAGTTTGACAGCCCACGAACGCTCAGGTCGTAGACAGATCCTCCTGCCGAGATTTCCCCTAGAGATTACAGCGTTCTTTAAAAAGGGCGTAATAAGGTTTCTTAAGAGCCGGTATCGCTCGCATGAGATATCTAGCGTTATAGACATCCATAGGCTAGGGTAACCCCGTTTACTATCAGACAAGCCGTATGCTTGCTTTCCACTATAGTGGTCTATTTAAAAATCTATTTATAAATGGCGACGTAACATAGTTACAAAAATTTTGGACGAATTGAAAAGTTCTTTCTTTTGCGAGTCGCTTAAAAACATATTGTCGCTGCGCAAACTTCATTCGTTCTCCTTGGTCCCTCTCTTATCAAATTTATTTGATACCATTCGGGATTCGTGCTGTGTTTTTCAAATCGTAGGGGAAGGAAAGTTAACTTCTATCTATATTATATGTATATTACATATGTATCTATACTCTATGTCTAAACACTGAATGTGTTTTAGATAAATAGATAAATTATTTATTATTATATATTACAAGTACATAATTTATAAATTTATAAACGAAACAGAAATTTGTAGGTAGTTTTATGTGCCTCTACAGTGAAAAGGCAACCAATTCAGCATTATGCTGCGGAGTGCCCATAGCGCTGATTTTCTACTAGTATCTTATAAAAAGAATAAAAATTAACTCTTAATCATTTTCCCATTGAAATATTATATACAGTTCCCAACCTCTTTTGTAAACTTGCGTAAAATTAAAAGTGCGTAAAGCGTAAAATGTAAACTAATATTCAAACAAAGTATAATAATAATATGTTTTACATTTTATATAATATATCATTGCGGAGATGAAATTACTATATACGAGGATAATTTAATAATACCATTATCCTAGAAACTGAGAAAATAACAAAATAGGAAACTTAATAAGAACAAGAGAACTCCAGACATACTATGTATGTCCTTTTATTTCAATTGTTTCAATTTTCGAAATAAATTATCACGAACCGTTATAAAAGCGACCATTATTATTTCATTCTATTAAATGTATTTAAATGTTTTCTTAGTTTTATCATATATTTATTTTATTATATGATTTTTAACTACTTCGAATGTGTATATAATTTTTTTTTATACATCTTAGAATGGCAAACAACTGACGGCCCACCTGATAAAAAGTGGTAACTGTCGCCTATAGACATGAGCAATACCACGGACATAACAGAGTATACTGTTTCGTTGCCATTCCTGAGGACTCAGGTGTTATTCCTCTGTACCCTGTAAATTCACGCCATATCCAACCCTTCAAACCGAAGCACAGCCATGCAAACACAACTGCTTTACAGTTGAAACACGAATGATGGTATGTAGAGAAATATCTTTTCTATTAAAACTAAGTAAATATATCAGACACTGCGCCATCTGCAATTTCAATCTTGTACACTATTAACCGAGTAAATATATAATGCAACATGCGTAGAGATGCCTCGAGTCCCATATTGGCTTTCCGAGCTATCTGGGGCGGCAATGTTTGGATTCACGGTCCGCGCCGGCAAAGCGAGCAAACTTCCAGCAAAAGCAAACCGTTTGAAAGTCAACCCTCACCCTCAAAGGATAGGATTTACTTCATAAAAGCACCGCGTCATCTTAGCATTTTAATTTCGGAGCTTGTTTACATGTTTTATCTCAGTCTCCTTTGGGTGATTAGAAAAGAATCGGAAGGGACATTTTTACGTAGAGCACGGTGTTTTATTAAATCAGATATCGCTGCAAACCAAAGTTCTCAGTCTGTAAACAGCGGGGAGTAGGGAAGGCAATTCTCGCTAAAGCTGATTCCGTCGGCTTCGTTTGTGGAACGAGCAAACAGCTTGCTCCTTAGCTGGAACCACTCGGCGTGTTTGCTGATCCAATCCGCTCCAAGACCTAGGTATTGATAAATGAAATGAGTTCATTTGGTATTGGCAGCGATGTTAGAATCCGATACTATTTGATCGGACGAAAAATAATTTAATTTATGTTCTTTTTTTCTTATTTTTATTTTTGTAGTAAAAATTTTAAAGCATCAAGATATATCGTTATTTTACTTTTTTAAAAAACAAAAAAAAATTTTGTTTTTTTTTTTTGGTATTTTTGTTACAGTTGTTTTTGTTATTTTTTATTATGTTTATAAAAAATAACTATTAACTAAATAATTGTATTTACTGATAGAAATAGCTAACAAGGAAAGTAGCCTCGAGAATGCTCTTTATACAGTAAGAGGATAAATAAAAGTATTTGAAAACAATAACATTATTAAAATTATTAAGAAATCTCAACAGCTATATTTTTAAACTAAATTAGGGATCTAATTGAAAATTCTATGAAAGTTAATTACTTAAGAGTATAAAAAGTAACTGTTAAATAAATTGAAAATTACTTATCAGTTTTACTCTTCACTCTTAAATATAACGATGAGAAAAGAAATCTCAATATTGTTT
This sequence comes from Galleria mellonella, assembly GCF_026898425.1. Classification (NCBI taxonomy): domain Eukaryota; kingdom Metazoa; phylum Arthropoda; class Insecta; order Lepidoptera; family Pyralidae; genus Galleria; species Galleria mellonella. Next base: position 6,608,031 of record NW_026442176.1, read on the forward strand.
TCTTCCTGCGGTAAGATTAAATACTAAGCTATATCTAATATATAAAATTCTCGTGTCGCGGTGTTTGTTACCAAACTCCTCCGAAACGGCTTTACCGATATTTATGAAATTTTGTGTACATATTGGGTAGGTCTGAGAATCGGCCAACATCTATTTTTCATACCCGTCAATAATAAGGGTGACCCACCCCAAAATATTTTTTTTTTATTTTTTGACAATTGTTTTTATTTTATTTTATTATACGAGTAATTTATAGTTCAAAAAACTGTCATGTTCATAGTCTTAATGCTAGTCTAATCTTGCTGCTTTAAAGTATTGTTTATAAAAAATAAATCGATTTTTAGTGGGAATGAGCATTAAAATTTAGGTACAATAAGATTTCGACTGTGCATTGGATCACCTTTCACCAAAGTAATTTTTTTTTTAAGTAACAATAGCCATATATTTGCGAATTAAGTCTGACATTTAAATGACTCTTGTGCTGTTTGCACAAATCTGTATTATATTATTAATACAAATTTATAATTGTAAAATCAACTTTTATTAAAAGTTACAACAGCTCCTTGCCTGTTTTTTCAGCTGAACTTGTATTCCGAATAGGCGGTAGAATTATTAAAAAAAAACTACTCAAAAATGCTCATAATTAAATTTACACGAGTGAAAAATATTGTTCTCATTCATTTCAAGTTACATAAAAATCTTGAACTTCATAAAACGAGGTATGTATGTTATCAGGTGAAGCACTGTGCGATTAATGCCTTGGCAATATAAGAAAAAAACTAAAAGCACCACGTTTCACCTAGCTAAAAAAGCTCAATATGAAAGTCGTAACTTTGATGGCTGTTTCACGGCTGCCCGAAATGGTACGCTGACGTACATTAACGAGTGCAACGAAGTGAATATTTTGCAACTCGACATAAAATGTTGCATATTATACCTATAGTGTAGATGCACGTGCAAGTGCATTGATACTGTTAGAGATCACAGGTTTGTTACCAGAAATTTTTTCTAAAACGAAATTTATTTACTTCGTTTTAAAAAAATATTTTTTTAGACAGATTGGTAGCGGTCAGCGAGCAAAGTTACGAAATGGAAAGATGTTTTTCGTTTATATAAACAATCTATGTTTTATTAAATAGATGTGAGCTTGTTTAGAACTGTATAAAAATTATTTCAGGATTTCAGAATAAACACCATTAATCTTTGTTCAAATTAACATTTTTGTTATGTAAACTCAAGTAGAATTTAATTCACAATGTTATTATAATCCTAAACGGAGTTTGGGAAGTTTTAGAAAAACAGAACAATAAATTTCTAGAGAAACTCAAAATAATCAGAAATAGGTACTTAGGAAATACGAACGTTCTATTTATGTACCCATTTTCGAAACAATAATAGACACTTACCTTGTAAACGAAAAATTTTCTGTTGACCTTATAGTCTTCGCAACTACGTTATTATTATTTTGACAAAATCATAAATTTAAAAAACCCATTTTATCACTGACTAGTAATCCAACCCTTGATTCACACAAGTAGATAGAATTTGCTTATAATATACTCGTACCTAAGTTTGGCTGTGCAGTCCCAGCGTAGAATAGGCCAACCCTTCCTATCCTGTGGATGTCGTAAGAGACGACTAAGGGAGGGCGAGGGATGGGCAGCAGCGTCCCTCTTAAAACGTCTCTAAAACCTATGTGGCAACTTCTAACAACCCCCCCCCCCCAAGGGGGAGGCTTATGTTTAACAGTGGACAGTTAAAGTCTGATATGATGATGATGATGATAGCTTTTTACAGGCGAAAGAATTTTTAATATCGGATGTTTAGTTCCTAAATTTATCTATTACAAAAAAAAAAACAATCAAATCTTTCCTATTTATAAGTATAGATATTATGCATTTTCATAGCAGTTAATCTTTTTCAACTAACTTCATTGCTTTATAGTTTTAACGTTATAAGTAAATCGACTAATAAAGTCGAATTTTCTGACCCATCCGTCAGCTTTATATATTTTTAAAACAAAAATCATTCATCCAATTTCATCAACTATAGGTTCATTAAATGATCCCGTTTCATTATCAGGCATGGTCAGACTTCGACTTCGACCAGAAAGATCTCGAAATTAGAAACCACTCTTGGTAGCTAAATATTTTAAAACGAAGATCTTGGAGCTATCTTGGATCTTTCACCTTTTAAAATAGCCACATTTGTTGGTACTATTTTATATATTCAACAAACGTAAGATACATAAAGTTTATATCGCAGACAATACAAATTGTAAGTACATAAAATATACCTCATCCGCAAGGTTTTAACACTTAATTGCTTCCGACTTAGTACGCGGTTCAAGGATCTAATTGCAAAATTTGAATCGCTTTAGCGCTCCAAGTTGATTACGGCGAGTGTCGGGGTGTCAGCGTGTAATTTGGACATTCCATGCAGTGTCGCGCAATCTGGCCCCCCGCCAAACTGCGTCCACTGCATTACCTACGTTACAAACTGCACTGTGAACTAGCTCCCATACTGACTGCCTACCGGATACTTTCAGTGATTTTACTTACCTACAGGACCGGTAAGCTTCATTGTCTAATATAATTAGTGTATCCTAACAATAGTTACAATAGTTACTTGCAGATTTTTTGATTCAGTGTCAAAATTTAAAAGTTTTTGCAAAATCCTTTCCATTCTAAATCTATTTCTTATATTTTTTTATCAGCCGTTAACTGTCCACTGCTAAACGTAGCCTCCCCAATAAGGAGGGTTTTGTTAATAGTTGAGACGCTTGGTAGATGGGTTGGCAATAGCAGTTTGGCTTTTGGCATAAACTTCCTTAGTTGTCTCTTATCGGGACGTCGTGAAGAGAAGAGGTAGCCTATTCCATGCCAGGACCACACGGCTATTCAATTCTTGTATTATAAATGTAACAAATTGCACAAATTCTAAATTTAGAGTAAAATAAACAATCATTAAACTGTATCATGTACATCAATAGCAATTAAGTATTTTACAGCATAATTCTTAATTTTACTTAAGCTGTAAATTTTTAATAAGTAAAGGCCCTCAAAGACTAATTTTATAATAGCATTTTACTTTATTGGTGTGTGTGTCAAAGTTTTAATCGAGCTATGAATTAAGCAAATATTCTCAAACACCTCCCTTAAAATACCCACTAAATTCTACTAAACAAACTCTTAATCTCATGCAAAACCGTTAGAAAGTTGGAACGGGTTTAAGCTGAGCGGAAGTGGGCGGGAGACGGTGCGCGACTGACTTCCTACACACTACCCTGAATGCGAACTAAATATCAGATTCTCGTTTTAGATAGTTTATCTGACATTATTTCTGTCATAATTAACAAAGCCATTTATACTCAGAGTTGGAGTGGACAATCAGTGATGATTATCTTGACAAATAATTTAAGATTCTGTTTCTCAACAAGGAAAAAGATTTCAATAGTAGCAAAACCAGTTATTTTCATTTAAAAACTAAACTATTGAATCGATTTTGATACAATTTCAATGGACACAGATTGAAAGTACATCTATTTTGATAAAAAAAGAAATTTTCCAAATCGGTTAAAAAATGCCAAAATGATGAGGTAACAAGCATTTTTTTTTTATACAACTTAAAATGGTAAACAAGCTGACGACCCACCTGATGGAAAGTGGTAACCGTCGCCTATAGATATGCGCAGTACTATGTACATAACAAAGTATACTGTATCGCCCATGATACTCCCAATGCGTTGCCATTCTTGAGGACTCAGGTGTTATTCCTCTGTACCCTGTAAATTCACGCCATATCCCACCTTTCAAACTAAAACACAGCCATGCAAACACAACTGCTTTACGGTTAAAACACGAATTCGACAGAGATACCCAAGCAAACGACTTTTGTACAAAGTACACAGCCGAATTGAAAACAGGAGGTTCTCATATTTTTAAAATCGATTAAAAAGTACTTTTATATGAATACCAGAGAATGAGGTAAAAGAAACACTTTTGAATACAAAGAACTTGACAATTGGTAGTTCAGAGGGATTCGAGACAGCTCAATTCTCAAGAAAAAAATACTTATCACACAATTTAATGGCGCGGCATGATTAGAAAAGCTGACCTCGAACAACAGTATCTGAAATAGAAGGAATCTGAAACAGAAGAGTTTATTAAAGAGAATACGTTCTTTGACAATTTTGATATTTAGTGTCGCACATTTAACTACAACATGTTGTTCGTCGCATCCATAATTGCTGATTTTCGTTTTATTTAATTTTTCTACAAAATATACCTCAGCTGTATTTAAACTGCAAAAACCGCCTACGTGTACCAGAGGAGGTTATGAACTTTCGTCCATTATTCCTACTCTATGCGATTTGGCAATCCGTATGACAATACGTTTACAAAGATTTCCTTTTTCTTCTAAGTCACGTTTATTGATGTGCAAGTCTTATGCAATGAGTTGCGCGATTTTGTTGGTTTTAGAGAAACTGATCAAATTAACATGCACTTTTCGAAATATTTCCGCATCAGTAATGCCCTCGCTAACATCTTTCATAATAGCATTTTTTTTTTTATTTTTATTTTCCAAAGGTTGTTTTCACTTAGTTTTTGAACAAGGCGGACCAAGTTTCTTGAGTCTCGTTTGAGTCGAATTGATTTCTTGTGTATTTCCAATACTTTTAAATCAATGTTCAGGTAATATTGAGGATTATCAGCAAGTTCGGAGGAAAAGTAATATATTAGATATCTCACGGGAAATACAAATTGAATTTTATTGTATTGACGTAAGTAGAATAGAATATCTGAAATAAAATTATAACATTTTGAATACAAAAATAAAATAATAGGAATTAATAAGTACCATTTACTTTATGTTTCCAATAAAAGCTTGTTATTTTATAAAGTCGTTTAAAACTAATTCCCTTAAGATATTTTGAATTTTGTGCTATGCCTACTTATTTCTAGATAACATCACTGGAATGGCTTTAGTTTATCAGTCGTTACTTGCCCGTGGCCTTTGCGAATTTCGAACCGATCTATATACATGCAAATTTTAAATTAAATTATTAAAATTTTAACTAATTATGTTTTAGAAATAATTAGGCACAACTATGACTAATGTTTTGGTCTTTCGACGTTTTTTCGCATAAATTAAAAATCGTATCTTATCTTCATCGACTTCGAACTATTAAATTAGATTTCTAAGTTTTATTGCATACCTGTAGCATCGTAGCTGCCAAATGAGATAATAAGAAAGAGTTTTTAATGCAACTACGAGTATTCCAATTAAACTATCTTATAGAAAAGTCTCATATTGTCATTGCCTTAACTTTATACGTTTTTTTTTTTATACAACTTAGAATGGCAAACAAGCTGACGGCCCAGCTAATGGAAAGTGGTAACCGTCGCCTATAGACATGAGCAGTACCATGGACATAACAGAGTATACTGTTTTGCCCATGATATCCACCATGCGTTGCCATTCCTGAGGACTCAGGTGTTATTGCTCTGTACCCAGTAAATTCACGCCATATCCCACCCTTCAAACCGTTTACTTGAAGTCAGGACAGGTGTTTTATTTCATTACCTAAACTTGTTTTCTCATTGAATTACTATAATCTGATTTGACTTGGAGAATCGATATTATCTTTGGTTGTTCGTACATCTTCATACTGTTAATTGGAATGACATTATGTCCAAGGAAAGGTGAGTCGGCAGCTCGTTGGATCATAGTGCGAGATTAAGGGAACCCGTCTAATTTAAAAAGGTCACCAGTTTATAGGGAACGTACTGTAGTAATTAATACGCTACGTGCCTTACTACCGACCTCGCCTAGTTTGCCACTTTATTAATTTCATTTGTACCTTTAGGTACCTTTTTTTCCACAGAGTTAATTATCTTTTTTCTTAATTTTTTTTTGTTTTTTTTTATACCACAGACGTTGAAAATAAGCATACAACAGTTCTTATGGTAATGTTTATTATAAAGAAAATCTACGAAATCAAGAATTAATTAAGTTACGCGTGGCTTACTTTGAATAAATTTTATAACTCCCATTTTACAAGACCCAATGTAAAATGGGTGTAACACATCACAGAGTTATAATATGCTTAGTGCTTGAGAGAGTAAACTCCTCTAAAATTGCACTTTGCACAACCATTTTTGCTCTAGGAGATTAGACTTCAGCTAACAAACATTAATTTCAATCACGTGAGCAAGCAAATAACAATATTAATTTAAAGACTTCACAGTGTTTCATAGAAAAAAATCAATTTCAATTTTGGAAATCCCAGTTATTTGATTCGAAAACTACTAACTTAATTTCTCTGTGAATTTCTCTGACCAATGTGAAGTTTATCGTCCATTCAGATAAAAGAAATAATTTTCCAAATCAGTTTGCAACGAACGAAGTTATAGTTACGAGGCAACAGGCATAAAAAACATAACTGAATTAAGAACTTCCTTCTTTCTGAAGTCGGTTAAAAATAGTATTCAATTACAATAGCCCAGAAGCTAATCTACTACTATCTATCTAACTCCTATAAAGTCATACTACGTTAGAGAGATGTTAAAAAACAACAATTTATAATTTAAAAAATGAATTTTAAACTCTCTTTCAAGGAAAGCAATTTTATAAATCTACATCGACCAGTTTTCAAGTACCTAAATCGCTACAGAACGCAAGCGAAGCATTGTTACGGCGGGAGTGTGCTCGAGCAATCTACAGCTACAATAAACTTAATTTCCTAAGCTAAACACTCAACTGCAGCGCTGGAGGCGGCTTCGATTGGCTCGCAGCTTCTATTAGAGCAAAGCTGTCCTCTACACATAATAATATTAGCATCAACTTAGATCTGCAAGAGTTTAAACTTGTTACCCGCTTTAAAATAAATTTTACTGTCGGAATACAGTACCGTGTTTCAATTGGAAACAAAATGCTCACGTTTTCTAACAACAGTCAGGATAATAGTGAGTTGCTGTTATAACAGCAAAAATTATCAAAGAAATTATCAAATGAGACACTCGCAAAATTATAATATAATAATGATGCCTGAATATCCTTCAGCAAGTGGAAGTGGCAGTGAACTGGTCATATAGCTCGAAGAACTGACAACCGATGAGGAAGAATGGTTCTTGAATAACGACCACGTATGAGCAAACGCAGTGTAGGAGCAACACCCGCTAGATGGAGCAACCGACTCAAATGTATTGCAGGGAGTCAGTGGATGCAGGTAGCCGAGGACCGTTCCTTATGGCAGTCTATGGGGAGGACTATATTAAGCAGTGGACAATTTAATGAATGATGATGAAAATTAACATAAGATCAACATGGTATCGAACCCTATCGATCCATAAATAATTTTGAAAACAGGTTTTGAATTGCTGAAAAAAGTTCAAGTTAATTAGAAAATAATTATTTCCGTCTTCCTTTTTCTTTTTGTAATGTAAATGTGCTATAATAAAACTAAAAATTAAATTACTCAAAATAGATATAGATATAGTTCAAGTATGTTCTAAGTAGAAAAAGCTAGCTATCCGGACTATCTGTCCGCTAATTTTCCTACGAAAGCGGCCGCTCAAGTGCGCTTGAGGGAAAGGCTTGAGCGGGCGCTTCGTAACTGCTTGTTAGCACGGCCGGGCGCCCTCCGCCGCCACTGAGAGTGCATGACGCATTACACTTGGCGGGTTGAGTTATTTCCACAAATAAACCGCCACCAAACACTGTACACTATCTCCGAACGATCTCGTCTTACCTTACTAATTATTTAAGTAATTCTTACTAAGGATTAGTCCACCTATTCTATTTTATATTTATTTATTATACATGTGAAAGATTCTAAAGATGTTTGGCTGTTTGTTAATCAATCACGCTGAAGCAGCTGAACGAGTCTTCATGATATCTGGTATACAAATGTAGGCTATACTGTACACGACATAGAATTTTGAATTTATCTTCACTTGTTGTTGTAATATGCTGACTTCTTCTTTTGTCCTCTGAGTCACAACTTACGACATTGTAAATCAAAGATAAATGAACACTCAAATAACACATAGAATAAAATGTCCTAACCTCTTATTCTATTCGAGACATAAGTAGAAAGTTATACCTATAGTTTTACCGAAAAAAATAAACCATAGAAAGCGTCGACTACGTCGAAACCCGATTCGCTTTTTTTTTATTTGAATAAACTAGCCAAGAGCGTATTAGATACAGATTAAAGGTTTTATAGCCGTTTCAACGTTTTAACTCGGTTATTTATTAGTTAAAAATAAGTTTGCATTACCTACAGTGTTTTACTGAACCACTGATACCACTATTCTAATTTATTTCGTGTTTGGCCGTGCAAGAAACAAATATTTTTAGATACGATAAATTGCAAACATTGAAGTATCTATTAATATTTACGATTTGGATATCTCAAAGTTATGCCACGTCATTGCCATACAAGTGAACAGTGGAATTAATAGAATACTCTTTAACTCTAACAGTGTGTCAGTTAATCGTCGCCTATAGACATGAGCAGTACCATGATCATAACAGAGTACCTATACTGTTTCACTCGTAATACCCCCCATGCGTTGCCATTCCTGAGGACTCAGGTGTTATTCCTCTGTACCCAGTAAATTCACTGCCATATCTTACCCTTCAAACCGAAACACAGCCATGCAAACACAACTGTTGTTATTATTAATCTGATTATCTTTTTCAGGAATAAAAACTTATAGGAGCTTTTGTTTTGTTTTTAAATAGGAATATCATGGTAGCTACAACAATGTTGTATATCTTTGTATATATGTTCCCTTTTTAATATTGTATAAAAAAGTTAGATACGAGTAGATACATATATCCTATTTCAATGTATCTCTTTGCATTGGAATTATCTTCAGCTCGAATCGTACTCCGGCATGCATCTCTTTCAAATATGCAGGATTGTGTTGTTGCATTTATTATATGTGCATAAGATTGGATATATTTTCTGCGGCAATCCCCCACCCCCGCTCCCGTCTGCCTTCATCCGCTCTCAAACATTGCTTCTAACGAGATTGCCTTTGCCCGCTAATATTTTCCCTCGCTACAAATATTTCTATAACCTTATTAATGTTATTTTAATATAAACATTTTCTCCGTAAAGGTTCTTGGGAGATTGGACTTCAATTAAAGTAGCTCCAACAAATTATTTCAACTCTCAGTTTCTCAGAGAAATTAAAAGCCTGGTTTTTTATAGAATTGTATTAAATAATGATCTATGTAGCTATATAAAACTCTTTAGACATAAAATATAAGGAGGGAAATAAGCGGATAATTTTTTAAAACCAGCGACTTTAATGAACTGGATTGAAAAATCGTCCTTATTAGATATAGACTTAGGTTATATGTTCTAATATGAAGCATCTAAACTCAAAGTATTTCTATCGCGTTATCGTTGATAGATTGATAGACGACACAATAAAATTTGTTAAAAATACCATTTGAAATATTTGTTACACTGACAGCTTACTTTGTTTTTTGTTCGATCACCGTTCCCATAAAAAAATGACAATATTACTGTCACCTGTCAAATTGGAGATAGGTTTTTTTTTAATTGATAATAATGACAAGGTAACCCCGCCTGCACTATCGGTATACACTAGCGGAGCACCAATGAGTGGTGATAGGTGAGGATGAAGCAGGTCAATTAGCCCACCGTGACGAATCTAACAATAAATCAATCACGATGGTTTCCAGGGGGAACCACGAGGGGGTCGACCTAACAGGGTATATTGCTAGCAATAGGGCTACTAATGCCCATTACTAACAATCCCTTCTCCCCCCAATTGGAGATAGGTGGTCACAATCAAACTAAGCACGCGACATTACATATCTTGTTCCGAGTACCTCAATCTGCTTATATTGTTTAAAAACGATTGGTTTAAAACATAACATTGCATTTAATTGTATATATTTGCCATATTTAATTTTATTACAAATTATTGGCAGCTGTAACATAATAGGAAACAAACAAACTGCCTGTACTATATGTTCGTTTCTTAGTTGTTTTATTTTTGTCACGTCTGTCCGTTGTCATTCGTTTAACCTTTTGGGTTTCGCAGAGCCCCCGTCACGTTGGCTATCAAACATGCCACCTTATCCCTTTCTAGAAGTTACTCTGTATATTTTTAAGTTACTTCTTCTAAATGCAGAAGGTTTTCAAATTATTTGTATATTTCATGCTTGTTACATTATAACTCTGTCTGTTATAAAGAGATTCGGAAAATTTCTTTTTTATATATATATTCTTAATTACACTTAAACAATACATGCGACGATTAGTTTAACAACTTGTTAGCAAGGGAGGACTTATCTTTGAAAGAAATCTCTTCCAGCCAACCCAGTGTACTTAGAGAGAAAATAATTTAATTTGGGTAATCCAGTGCAGGAAAGGTACCTAATAATAAGGTAATCTATAAGTATATAGATACTTATAGATTGTTCTCATTAAAATTTTAATAAAATCGGTTAAGTAATCTAGTTTTTAAATAAAAATAACTATTTTTTCCACAATTCAAGCTGTTTTTTTTTTTGTGGAACACAATCTAATTTTGTGTAGCAGATCTGTAGTTATTTATTTATTTGTACCAATTTGAAACGGACTTAATATTCTATTTATTTTAATTTTTTCTTATTTTGTAATGAATATTGTTTACTTCCATATTAATACTATATTTATTTTGTAAATAATGAAGAATCTTTGTCTACTTGTGCACATACGACTCCGCATTTTAAATTCAAATATTTTAAATTTAAATGTCAGCAGTCAACGGTATTTTTTTTATACAACTTAGAAAAGCAAACAAGCTGACGGCACACCTGATGGAAAGTGGTAACCGTCGCCTATAGACATGAGCAGTACCATGGACATAACAGAGTAGACTGTTTCGCCCATGATACTCCCCACCCCCCCATGCGTTGCCATTCCTAAGGACCCAGGTGTTATTCCTCTGTACCCAGTAAATTCACGCCATATCCCACCCTTCAAACCGAAACACGACCATGCAAACACAACTGCTTCACGGTTGAAACACGAATGGGACAGAGGTACCCAAGCAATCGACTTTTGTACAAAGTCTCCCTCTGGTAAGACTCTGACGTCTTATGAGTTTTAAATTAAAAATAGTAAGATTACTAAATATTAATTTGAAGTGACCGCTTTTAGTATATTTCAGTTTAGCGTTCATTTCATGTCGTCTACCAATGAGTTTATCTAAACTTGTATGTTTATTAACTGAGCACTTCTGCGCTACAAAGCTCTCGCTACTTCTCACTTATTTATCTAATGACAACATTAGACAAGTGGGAGCTTTCGAGTGGCTTGTAAACTCTGCTAATGTAGTTGGCTCTTGCATTAATTTTTCAATACGCATTAAATTCGAATGGTGGATTAAGGCCAACAAACCTTCCTGTATCCTGATAGTGGAAATGTGCATGGTCACTACTTGCATTATATAAATTAATCGTTATTTATCTTAAGTGCTAGATTTACACCAATCTCTTAGTTTTGTCCTAATATTAGAATACCTTCTATTATGGAAATTAGAATACGACCTACTACGAACATCTAAACACATACCTTAAAACACCTAAAGTGAGTCAATGCAGTACGGATATTATTAAATATTATTTTATTAGTTTATGTATTTAAAAAAAAAATAATTAAATTAAAAATAAATAGTTATAGATATATCTTATCTAACACTATTTCAATTATGTGAAATAATTTTATTTAATTCTACAACTCAACTAGTGAATACAAATACTAAATTTACAGGGTACAGAGGAATAACATCTGAGTCCTCAGGAATGGCAACGCATGGGGGTATCATGGGTGAAACAGTATACTCTGTTATGTCCACGGTACTGCTCATGTCTATAGGCGACGGTTACCACTTTCCATTAGGGGGACTGTCAGCTTGTTTGCCATTCTAAGTTGCATAAAAAAAAAAACACTTTTATAAATGATTGAGTTTTGTAAATTGCTTGGACACCTCTGTCCCATTCGTGTTTCTATCGTGAAGCACTCGTGTTTGCATGGTTGTGTTTCAGTTTGAAGGGTGGAATATGGCAGTGAATTTACACGGTACAGACGAATAACACCTGAGTCCTCAGGAATAGCAACGCATTGAGAGTATCATGGGTGAAACGGTATACTCTGTTATGTCCATGGTACTGCTCATGTCTATAGGCGACGGTTGTTAATTTCCATCAGGTAGGCCGTTAGTTTGTTTGCCATTCTAAATTAAATAAAAAAAATGAAATACTATTACTGCGTATATATTGTTATATTATTACTTAGTTAAAGAATTGTCCAACTAGTATACAATGATAACATGGGTACTAACAACTAAGTAATAATTTAGTCCGCCCTGACTCCCGGCGCCGCCGGTCGCATCTGGTGCATGCTGTGCTACTCTCTACATCTAGTCGTAAATGTACTCATACATTTATTTTCTAGTAGTTGCTTTAGATAAGTATATACCTATACAAAGACATTAACACCTACAAACGCCGAGGGACTTGAATAGGAGACTTATATTTTTTTATTATACCACTGAAGCGGCAAACAAGCATACGGCCCACCTGATGGTAAGCGGTTACCGTAGCCTATGAACGCCTGCAATACCAAAGGTATTACGCGCGCGTTGCCGACCCTGAGGAAACCTCTTTACCCCCATTTTGAAGAACCCCATGCTGTAGTTTCTTGGGAAAACCTCGGCAGGGAGCTCATTCCATAACCTGAGTGTTCGTGGGAGAAAGCATCTCTGAAACCGCGTTGTACGCGACCATTTAGGCTGTAAGGTATGAGGGTGAACTCCCTGTCGATGGCGAGCCGTACGATGATAGAAAGTGGCCGTAGGCATCATATTGAGTAATTCCTCTGAGCACAATCCGTTGTATAAGCGGTAGAACACGCATTATATTAATTAGAATTGGAGGTAAACTTATGTATTGGTTACATAATTATTATTGTTTTGTTTATTTCCACTAACAATAGTAAGCGGAATTAAACAAAATGATAATTACCAATTAATATTAGTGATATTTGCTAATATTCGGTATGAAACGGTACAATATAGTTATTAATTAATCAATAACATGAACTTTCGCCGAACAACATCTAAATAAACCTAAGTAATATATTTTTTATATAAATATTATATTAAATGTAATATAATGGTTATAATCAGCATTCACTTTTTTTAATATATTTCTTACGAATTAAATATTGGCGGTCAGGAAATAAATAAATACTTATTTCTATTATTGTTATGTGAATTAAATTTTATTAATGATTATTCCATTTAATTGTAAAGTATGTGTTATTGTACTGATGGTTTCCTGGGTGAGCGTATTGGGGGACTCTAAAGCTTACTCAGTTGATAAATAAATAAATATTTTATTGTTATTTCATTTAATTCCACACACTAGTGACAGCGGAATTAAACAAAATAATAATAATAATAATAATAATAATAATAGAACAACTAATAACCGAGTGAATGGAAAAGGCGAGGTCGAATAATATAATATTTAAATACAAGAAAATAAACTTTTATTGAATTTATTAGTTTTTCTTAATTATTACTTGATTCTGCACAAAAAAATATATTTATTAATGTTTAAAATTAGTGTTTTTTTGTCGAACTTCTGAATTAAATCGTACAAAGGTTGGTAGATAAGGTGGGGTGGCGGGTGCGCGTCGCATGTTCCCGGCCATTTCATTTCTTTCGGTTTAAATTAGAGCGGACGTCACGTCGGCCCGCGAATGTGTTTCGTACGCGACCGTCCTCTCACCACTCTACACTTTAATATGATAACGCCGCTACTCATTTTGGAAATATTTTATTTCCGTTACAATAAAAAAATCGACGTAGACTCAACACTACAATGTTTTCATACCAAATTTATTGAAAGATATACACCTTAGTCCTCAGGAATAGCAACACATAGGGTTTTTTTTTTATGGGTGAAAATGGTATGGTAACCCCGCCAGCGCTAATGGGATACGCTGGCGGAGCACCAGTGAAAGGTGATAGATGAGAATGAAACCAGGCCAGTTAGCCCATCATGATGAATTCATCAGAAATTAACCATGATAGTTTCCAGGGAGAACCGCGAGGAAGTCGACCTGGTTGGGTATATTGCTAGCATTAGGATTCTCAGTCTCCATTACTAACAACCCCTTTCCCCCCGCAACACATAGGGTATCATGGCCGACACAGTTATACTCTCTCATGTGTATGGTACTGTTAATGTTTGTAAGTGACGGTTACCACTTTACATCAGGTCTACCACTCTTGCTGAATAAGGATAAAATGTATCCCATATGTTAATCTAGGACACTATCGATCTATGTATACTGTTCATTAAATCCGTACAACCGTGAGTACATACCTGATATACATTAAAATATCTTTACTATGTTATATTCCTTTCATAATTAGTAAAATATATTACTTCAGTCTATTTAATCTAAATATACACACACGTATTAATTATCCGAGCCTGATCGCGCCTCCAGTACGGATTCCCGATTGATAAGTTTATTAATTCACTACATTACAAAGGAAATTCATAATTCTGTTAGGTATTTAATCACGAGATGCCTGTTCACGAAGAATCTTCTATAAAGTGGTTAACTAAGATTATATTAAACGTACATTCCAAAATATCTTGATAAAGGCCAATTAATATTACTTGGAATTCTATCGTTGTTTATCAAAGTAATGTTTCATTCGTATCAGCGCCATCTAGCGCGTGACGCACGACACAAACGTTTATTTTATCTTTGTTTCCGCCAATAGATGTCACGTCATATTTGATTTGTACTTATATATATATATATATATATATATATATAATTCAGCAACAATTTCAAATATAACATACTCGACCGTTGCTGTTTTTTTAAACATAAAATACATTAGAAATACAAATATCTCTGACTAGACTCTCGGTGAAATGCCATAAGTTCTCCAAAAGGGTTTATTAAGGTTTCCTCAAGATCGGCAAGGCGTATGTAACTAGTACTGCAGGCGTCCATAGGTTGCAGTGACGGTTTACTATAAGACGGGTTGTATGCTTGTTTGCCGAATTAAAACAAATATATTTATGTATTGTTATTATGTATAATTTAATATTATATTACACAAAAAAAAACCCGACTTCAAATGTGGAAAATCTGGTTATTTTATTTAAAAAATATCACCCAAATTTGATAAAATTTCTATGAAACCAATCTATAAATATATTTCAGATAAAAAGAATAATTTTCTAAATCAGTTTACAACTGACGAAGTTATTATGTACTAAACAAAAAAATACAACCGATTTTTTTGATGGATGAAAATGGTATGGTAACCCCGCCTGCGCTAACGGGATACGCTGGCGGAGCATTCCCCCCAATACAACTAATTTGAGAGCTTTCTGCTATTTGAAGTTGGTTGAAAATGGTTCGTTCTTGACACTCCATATTCAATTAGAATGGACTTTTTTAACCCTAGAACACTAAACTTATTTTTCAACGCTTATTACTAACCTTCGTCGTTTCGACTACGCTGTCAAAAAAGTAGGTTTATAAAATTTTATTGAATAAAATACTTATTTCTTTTACAATATTTGTTTATTACAATCATTTGTTAACAAAAATATAACATTCTTATTTAATTAAATCACATATTTATTACATAATCAGCCTTTGTGCTGAGACCATATGTTTCGCTCTAAATAAAGATATTTGTTTTTTTTTAAGTGCTTATCTCTTAAAAACTAGAAAAAAAACTTTGAAAAAGAAGTCAAATAATCGAAATTTAAACATCGAATCAACAAAAAAAGTAAAAATTTTGGTAAAAAACTATGAACTAAGACATTTGTGACACATATCAAGTTTGTGTTCACCACACACTGATTTATTGCACTTATAGCAACTAGTTTTCGTCATCCTTCGTTTTGCTGATGGGCATACGGCACAAATTTTTCTTTTTTTTTTTGCAATAGTATGACCTGTAGCTTCAGTTTCAAGTGTAAAACTCGATCTACTACTTCCTGGCATATTCAAAATTTGTGTAATCGAATCGCGCAGGCCAGTTTGAAGTGTGGGCACAAGTATACGTTTTTGCATATGTGGCTCGACTAACTTGTGATGCAAAATTTTTGTATTTTTCAGATTTTATTACAATCTCAGCATTAGTATAAGTGACAATTATATTTACTATATCATCTGTAATAAAAGACGAAAAGCAACGTAAAGGATCTAATTCATTTTTACACATACGAGTGGGGCCTGGTCTAATATGCACAATGTTTCTTGCGACTGTTCGGCCTTGTGACTTTGGCTTTAACGATGACCATTTGTGCTTATCTTTTCCGCGAAGTATGTTACGCGATGGTATAATAATCAATTCGTTAGGTTCTTGTGCCGAAGTACTTGGTATCTGTTCTTTAATTGATGCCAAGTCCAAAGACGAAATTTCATCCTAACTCACTGATACATAAGCCGGATCAACCTCGATGTGGTCTTCCTTCTCACTCTCTGACGAATTTTCTTGGTCACTATTATCTTCTAATAATAGTTGAAGAATCGTATCTAAAATAGAACAATACTACACATTACTTTTATGTTGTAAAAACTAAATAATAAACTTAAAATATTACAAACACAATAGTACAAAATATATCGTTATTACTAACCTTCGTCGATGCGACGAGTCATGGTTGCTGGTCCGGCGCTCACAAATCTCTTACACAAAAAACACTACCGTCTATCGCGGGGGCACCGGGCCATCTAAGATTACACGAGAGTTGCAATGGATGCGATCGCGCACTCAAAATTTACGGCACCTGTTTCGAATTTGCGTCGTCGATTCGACGAAGCTTAGTGATCTAGGGTTAAACGGTTTTATTTAGCTCGACCTGTACGGTATTTATTTATTTGGGTCAAAATTAGAAATTGGAATTTAAGCACCTTCCCGTTGTCAGATTGATCTGAAATTTGGTACACACATTTAATTTAGATGACAATACAATATAATAAAATCAATAACATTATAAATCTAAGATGGCCGACGATACAAAATGGCGGATTACATATTTTTTTCCTTAACCCCCGCAATATGGGTATCAAATGAAAGGGCTACACTAGTAAAACACGATGATTATGTCAAAATTTAAAATTCAAGATGGACGCCGTTCCCATATGGCGGACTAGGTACATATTTTTCCACAACCACCACAATATGGGTATCAAATAATAGGACTACACTGCAGAATACTGTCATTATGTCAAAATTTTAAATTCAAGATGGACGCTGTTACAAAATGGCGTATTAGGTGGGGGCATGATTAGTCGTATCGAGAACAGTTGCGTTTAAGATTGTGTGACGTTAGAGGGGTAGATAAAAAAAAATAGGTAATTAGATACCTCGTTAGTAAGCGGTAGTTATACCACCCAAGTTAAGGTAATAGGTTAAAACGTGCCGAGGACTGTATGCCATTAGGGTGGATAAAAATGTAATGTCGTAAGCGCTTCCCCCTCAAGATTGGGCGCATCTTGTTGTATATTAAGCCTTGCCCCTTTACTGGACTGCGGGGGGGGGGGGGGGGTCGACCGTCAAAATGCCCCTTAATTGTGGGAACAACATGGTAACAATAAACAAAAAACAGCAACAAATATAAATAAGACTGGAGGCTTACCATCAGTACTTGAAATATTTGTAGGTGCAAAAGTAATGTTGCGGCCCAACATTGACGTTACAAAAGGATTGGTAAATGACGCTATAGGCCACATTACAGAAATTTTTTGGTCTCAGTTCCGTCGAACCCAAATGTACGTAACAGATATATCATCAGTTTTAATTGACTTTGGCACAGACGGCATGCACGTTATTTACCTTAAAGCCATACAGTTTCCAGCAAAATTCAATTATGGTACGGCTGAAAAAAGGATGTTGCCCTTAGTTTTGTCATGAGCATTCACCGTCCATAAAATGCAGGGCAGCACCGTCGACCATGCAGTAGTATATTTGGGCTCAAAATGGTTTGAGGAAGGACAAGCGTACGTGGCTCTAAGTCGAGTCAAGTCTCTGGAAGGGCTATGTATTGAGGAATTAGATTGTACTAAATTTTCAGGTAAGAAACCATGTAATAATGATGCACTGAATGAATTAAATAGAATGAGGAATATTCGGTAAACAATTTCACTACTAAAAACTAAAAACAAGAAAATAAAAATCGGTAAAAAAACTTTTAAGTTAAACGGTTTTATTTTATGTGCACTGAAAACTACAAAATAAATAAATAGTTACTTACCTATCAACCTACGTAGGTGATCTCGGTCATTAATATCTCTGATGGTAGTGGTTGTCATAGCATGAACCATGTCAGCGGCCGAAAGGCAGTTCATGAGAGAACACTGACACCAGGGTTTGCTTGGTAGGTAAACTAAGCAGCCCACACTATAACAAGTAGGTATTTTGACCTTCTAGTTCAGAAATATTTTAGTACTAGGCAGAATAGCTTTTAGGCATATTAGACTAAAATAAAAACGTGGGGCCCCTCTGAAATCATACCTATAGCAGAGCATATCTTATACTTTGGTAGATCATGAGCTCAGCGTTCGCTGGTGAAGCCGTAACGGCTGGTTATTGATGGTCAAAACCTCCAGTAACGATTATAGTAAGTCGATTCAGCGGACCCTGGACTCCGGAGCTATGAGGTTTCGGATGCGACCGGGATAAACCGCTAGGATGATGATGATGACGATTATAATAAGTCAATGCAATCCACACTTAGTATAGTAGAAAGTAATACAGAAATAGTTAATGGGCCCCACGTTTTTATTTTAGTCTAATATGCCTAAAAGCTATTCTGCCTAGTACTAAAATATTTCTGAAATAGAAGGTCAAAATACCTACTTGTTATAGTGTGGGCTGCTTAGTTTACCTACCAAGCAAACCCTGGTGTCAGTGTTCTCTCATGAACTGCCTTTCGGCCGCTGACATGGTTCATGCTATGACAACCACTACCATCAGAGATATTAATGACCGAGATCACCTACGTAGGTTGATAGGTAAGTAACTATTTATTTATTTTGTAGTTTTCAGTGCATATAAAATAAAACCGTTTAACTTAAAAGTTTTTTTACCGATTTTTATTTTTATACAACTTAGAATAGCAAACAAGCTGACGGCCCACCTGATGGAAAGTGATAACCGTCGCCAATAGACATGACCAGTACCACGAACATAACAGAGTATACTGTTTCACCCATGATACCCCCCATGCGTTGCCATTCCTGAGGACTCACATGTTATTCCTCTGTACCCAGTAAATTCACGCCATATCCCACCCTTCAAACCGAAACACAGCCATGCAAACACAACTGCTTCACGGTTGAAACACGAATGGGACAGAGGTACCCAAGCAATCGACTTTTGTACAAAGTCTCCCTCTGGTAAACTTAACATATATATAATTATATTCACCATAAAGGTAATTGATCGACAAAGTCACCTGACTACCCCATCAAGGGTTACAGTTGGGAGCATTTTTTTTATTTATTTATCTAAATATATGTATCATCAAAATGTAACAGATATTATACTGGTAAATTAAATAAGAAATTATTTATACATTTCAATATAATGTCAAATATAGTACTAATAATTTTCTTAGAATATCGAATGTAGAATGTCATTTTTGCTTGCGTTACATGGAAAATACATCGCATACATCCACTGTAATTTCGCCTACGACATCTACTCGGAAATTTCATAATATCTATGACGCCAGACATTAAAGAATTATTGTAAATAAATATCAAATACCTAAATACCTAAATGTCATTGTATATTAAATCTTTTAATGTAATAAATAAAGATTTTACAATACAATACATAGATTATTCTGTGAGACTTCATAAATAAAATATGGTGTCTTGGTACAAAGTCTGCGCCGCGGTTTATCACGTGTATAGGCTTGTATCGTCCCTCGAGCGGTTTTAATTAAAATATTCATTTTTTGCAACATCATAATCTTATGCTTTATTAATAAATCGAAGCAAGCCTATTGCTTCTTTTTACCTATCTACACATAAAAAGAATGTAAGGATTTCAGGGTTTATGAAAATTATGGGTTAATATTATATTTAAATATGACTCTTCAATAGGAATTTAGAGGGGGGAAGGGATTGTTAGTAATGGAGACTGAGAATCCCATTGCTAGCAATATACTCAAGCAGGTTGACCTCCACGCGGTTCTCCCTGGAAACTATCATGGTTGATTCCTGATGGATTCATCATGATGGGCTAACTGGCCTGTTTTCATTGTTATCTATCACCCTTCACTGGTGCTCCGCCAGCGTGTCCCGTTAGCGCAGGCGGGATTACCATACCATTTTCACCCATTAAAAAAAAAATAGGAATTTAGAATTCCCAAATATAGGGTTACGTATTTTAAAATAATTTTAAAACTATATATTATATTTTTATTATATGCTATTTTTATAATACTATGTTTCTGCTTGATGATAAATTACATTTATTGTTAAAAATGTCTTAAGCACACATTACATTGTAATGTAATAACTACCAGTACACGCAGTCAGGCTCATGCTCGCATCACAGTCGCTCATGACTAAGGATCACGAATTGATTTCGGAACTAGTCGAGCTTTTCGATCTAATTACAACTAAGTAAAACCGGTAATTACTACATTTAGCTTCATATAAAAAGACATAACTTTATTTATGAACATATATGCTCATACATTAATGAATAGCGTGACGTTTCCAGTTTAGAATGTAGAATCAGTAGATTTTGGATACGTAATAAATAGTTGCTCTGCATAGCAAAACGGCAGCTTTAATCCTCACTAAATTTATATGGGACTATCACAGGAGTAAAGCATACATATTTCCAAAATAATTATCAAAATCTTTTCAGATTTGATGCGATTACGTCTTCATAATACATACCTATCTATATATCTATCCTATACCTATACCGGTCCTATAGCACCGTAGGGAGACTTTGTACAAAAGTCGTTTGCTTGGGCACCTCTGTCCCATTCGTGTTTCTACCGTGAAGCAGTTGTATTTCCATGGTGTATTTCGGTTTAAAGGACAGGATATAGCAGTAAATTTACAGGGTACACATGAATAACACTTAAGTCCTCAGGAATGGCAACGCATTGGGGGTATCATGGGCGAAACAGTATACTCTGTTATGTTCATAGTACTGCTCATGTCTATAGGCGACGGTTACCACTTTCCATCAGATAGGCTATCAGCTTGTTTGCCATTCTAAGTTGTATAAAAAAATATACACCTATCTACAGAAAAATAATAATAATAATTTAAACATATTACAGTACCTTCGTGTGGCGTGCAAAATCCAGCGATATTACTTTAAGGTGATGATGCGAGGGACCGCGCTAATGCCATCTCCACAAACCTTAGACTTTCTTTAGGCTCACGAGGATCATAACAATGATAAATTACTGAATAGCGGGTGGCTAATACACGGCGCGGTGCTCGCCAGGTTAGGTAGTTTTACACCAAGATAAAGGTGGCCACCTCGCGCTCCAACCATTGCTATTTATCCTGTAATGTCGTATTTTATATTCTGTCTTATGATCACACATGCTGTTAGTTAGTTTCTTTATTATTTATTTATACTATATACTAATTTTATATTTATAATTTACTGTTATCCGTAGCTTTACTTGCGTTGACTCCGTTTTCTTCTATTACCGCGAGAAATTCGTAAAATCTTTCTGTAAATTTAAAATTTTTAAATCTAGTATTTTTAGATGTACGTTAAAAGTCGAAATACGACTAGTTTGTCTATATCATTGGGGGTATCATGGGTGAGACAGTATACTCTGTTATGTCCATGGTACTGTTCACGTCTATAGGCAACGGTTACCACTTTCCATCAGGTGAGCCGTCAGCTTGTTTGCCATTCTAAGTTGCATAAAAAAACAAACTTAGTTTTCAATTTTTCAATTTCAACACAATCGATACGGAAGGTATCACAGGTGATCGCAAAATGGCGGAAAGCGGAGAGAGAAAGGATGCAAAGATAATAGGAATCCGGACATTATATACGAGTACACATCAAGAAGTTAATGTTTTTTGTGTTTCTTCATAATCGGTTATTAATTATTGATTGTATTTATATAGAATAATTTATTGTTAATATTATTAATTAATAATTAGATAAATAAAAGTCGTAAGAGACGACTAAGGGAGGGCGAGGGATGGGCAACAGCGTCCCTCTTAAAACATTTATAAACTACGCCTATTTATAATTACGCCTACTCCAAATAATTAAGATAAGGACAGAAAGATAATTATAATAAGAGATTTACAATCGATTATATTGTATTATCTATTATGTAATCGAAGAAAAAGTGGATGGACTGTATGAAATATGAAATGCATAAAAGAAATATGAACCTGGACTCGCTCCTTTACAGTTCAAAATTAACAGAAATTTATGGAAGAAGACGACATACTGCGCCGAACTTAAATAAATGAGTAAAATCAATTTTTTTTTGTTTCAACAGTCAATAATTATCAATAACTAGTTCATTAGCAATTACTATCGTGAGCCCTCGAATATATAAATAGAACGTCTCCATACAAATACTTCGAGAAAAACGGGTCAACTTTTTCATACAAGTTAACTTCTATATTTATTTTCTTTTATAATTTTTGCATCTTTTAAACTCATTTTATTTATTAAATAATTAAATACAAATACGTCAAGATACATTATGTGCGTAAGTATATAGAATACTAATAAAAAAACAAGTCAGCTAATTTGACAATTATCTGACAAAAAGTTGACCCGTTTTTGAGACTCGATACTCTATCTATATAATCTAAGTCGTGAGCATATTCGAATTATCGATTAATAATCGACGCTCAACAATCACAAGACAACCCTACCGCGTAGGAGTGTCTTATCCATTGTGCTCCACCGCAGAGAGTATCGAGTTCTCTCCACCGGTCGCCCGAGGCTCATTCTGTACGCTAATAGCTCACCACATTACTGGACTTAGTTATGAAGTATTATTAAGGTATCCGCTTTCATGTTCTTACTTGTTTGTTAAGTATCTCCCTCATGCTCTCTAAACCGTGAGCTTGGTTTTATGTGAATAACATTAATATAACAAGTACTCACGTCTAGTGATCCTAATAGTCCTAACGATGCACGAATCCGATTGATTTTACTATTCGAATAATTAGTAATTACTAATCTTATAATTCGACTACTAATTTAGTAATATAATTTCCGTATTCAAATGATTTAACTAATTAGTAAGTAATTACAATAAAATGCTTCCCTGTATCTCCTACAAATTGTAGTACTACTTACTAATCGAATAATATTAGTAGTCGAACGACATTGGTAAGCGGATAAATAAAATTAGTAGTCGATTGATATAAAAATCATTCGAATAATCCGAATGATTTGTTTAGTCGAATAATTAGTAGTTGGATCGGAATAGACAGTCCCCTATATTGAATTTTTTGACGTGTTTTTATAGATTGTATTAATCATATAATTTGTGATTTTTATCACAAACCGTCATTTTTTATTTATTATTAGTCAATTTTTACTTGATTTCTTCCACAAGACCGATATATCAATTGGTCAACATTAAGAATGTCTTATTTGCCGTTTCTTCATCTCAAATTCTACGTATGTACTGTTCATAATGTTTGGTCAGGCCGTTCAATCGCTAAGAGGTAACAATAAAAGAACAAAAAATACTTTTATTTTTATATCTAATATTGTTAAGGATATTATCAATATATAAATATATAATGTAATAAGAGATTAGACATTTGAACACAACGTAAAAGACTCACTTGCCACGTCTTTATAGAAAGGTTTTAGACATTTGACATCTAGAGCCATATAGTCTAGCAGATATATTGTGTGCTGTGATCGTGAAATTTGTTTGTAAAACGGTTCATCTGTTAAATAGGTTCTCAGTGTGCCATGTAATAGAATCGAATCATGCCTTGTTTAGAACAAGACACAATAAATACAGTTATAAAAACTTTTAATGATCTCCAATTGCCCTTTTTTGTATTCTAACCTAATGTGAAATTCGAATTTGAATGTTATTTTCTGTTAAATCTCAAGACAGCAGTAAATCTGTAAATGTACCTAAGAACATTTTATATCTAAAGTAATCTATACTTTTCATATTTATTTTCTATTATAACCAAAAATTCCTTTTGTAAGATTTAAATCTACGAAACAGTTCCTCTTCAGGAACGACTCGAGACTTCTAGGAATTTCCGTTTTACTTCCACTATAAATTGGTTATTCTTGTCGACACTGAAAAGCCCTTGAAAGAGTGTAGAAATAGCGTCTGACATCCCCAGTTTCCAGCACTCTGGTGTAGCCGTCAAGCGCTGCAGCGCTGCAGGCAGCGTTGGCACCGTGCCAGTGTACGACGATATGAATTCATGCGCGAATATTTTACATAGAACTTAAGGAGTCTTCGACTCGAACTGATACTGAATGAGTAAAAGTACAGCTTATAAAACCTTTTTAGACTTTCACGATTGTCTTTACACTTGATATACTTAATTAACGGGTTCCTACCGCGTATGATGATGTAATGTCGTGAGTTTTTACTGTCAAAGTGACTTCGGGATGAATTCCAGTAATGTTGTCTTAGACAACAATAAACGTCAAATAAAAAGCCTTTAAGTTATTCTCGCAATTCATTAGTGAGGTTATTTTGATTATGAGTCATAACATTTGCAACAGTTTGAAAATATTTAATCCGACATATGTATCGAATGCAATAGTTGCACTCAGATCCAAAATTGTGTAATCTTGGGATGCCCTGCCCATAATATATTTTTTTTATACAACTTAGAATGGCAAACAAGCTGGCGGTCCACCTGATGGAAAGTAGTAACCGTCGCCTAAAGACATGAGCAGTACCATGGACATAACAAAGTATACTGTTTCGCCCATGATACCCCCCATCCGTTGCCATTCCTGAGGACTCAGGTGTTATTCCTTCGTACCCAGTAAATTCACGCCATATCTCACTCTTCAAATCGAAACACAGCCATGCAAACAAAACTGCTTCACGATTGAAACACGAATGGGACAGAGGTACCCAAGCAATCGACTTTTGTACAAAGTCTCCCTCTGGTATAAAACATCTAGTCTTCATTGACAATCTGCTGAGCACATACAAGAAAACAGAAAACATCCTGCGCGACATCCAAAACAAACTTACGAATTTAAAAACTTTTTACCGTCATTATATCAACCGTGGTCATTGCTGAACATAAGCCTTCTCCAGAAAGGAAGTTTTTAAAGTAGTTGCCACGCTTAGCAGGCGGGTTGATAACTGCAATTTGGCTTGGTGATGTTTTAAGAGGGACACTACTTCCCATCCCTTGACCATTATGTTCCCTTAGTCGCCTCTTAGACATACACAGGAGAGGAAGGTGTGGCCCATTCTATGCCATTAACCAATAGTTTTTTTGCTATTTCGAAAATTACATCTAATATGTCTAAGCTTTGTATTCCATAATTATTTAATAAATTAGCAAACCTTTTTCTTCTTTCTTTTAAACTTCCGCTTCGTTTACTAGAGTTAGTTAACCTGTTACAAAGCAATCAGATTCATTTTAAAATGCTTACCTAGCATTTGGAAATCTCAAATATCGTTTAAAAGCTGAACGAAAGAAAATCTTTTGTTGAAACTGGGAGGTAGAATATGCATAATCTAAGATGGCCAATTAGCCTCCTGTACTGTTTTAATCTTCTCTTAGAAAGCTGTTATGTTTCTCTTTTAAAATACTTAAGTAACTTAATTACTTTGCCAAATAGGTACTAAAAATTAGATTTATAACGTTTGGTACGTTTGGTTTCTAATATTGAATCAACGTTTATCATAATTTTCAATACTAATTCTGATTAAATTTTATATACTTATTTGAGTATAATAGGTTTTGTGTAAGTGGAAAATATTGGGAAAATTTGTTAAGAATGCAGTAGTTATAATTAAAAAACACACAAATAGATAACACATATTTACCCCAAAAATAAATTATAGTTTTGAAAATAGAATAATTAACTTGACAATAGAAAAAAGAACCATAAAATAATTTTGAAATTTATGGAGAGTAACATATTATAGTCGATTAAGGCAAACTTTTCCCTTTTCATGCTCATTATATTAAAAGACATATTAGACCAACACAAAACCAAACCAAATATTGATCATGTCGAGGTCACTTCCTATTATCATAGATACACCATCGAAGCAACGTCTGTTTGAGCAGGACTCAAAGCGGGCTCCGCAAACATCTTCTGTTTGATTTCATCTGAACAAACATACAAACAAACAAACAAACACTGGCTAATTGCTCGCAACACCTTACAATTGCGGTCGTGTTAATTTGTTTGCCGTTTGCAAACTGCCATATTCCTGCTATAATAGACGACGCTACTAATATAGAACAATAGCAATCTCATAATTGGTCATTTTTAACTGACTTTGAGATAAAGATGCATAACACCTCATTTGCATATATTTTTGTACTTTCATTTATAGGATAAATGATAGGATTTACTTGTGTATTCGTTTCATACAAATTTGTTTAATAATTAATTTTACTATTTATATATTCAATTTTTTACTGGGTATTATTTAGTTTATCTTTAATTGTACAGTTATACATTCTATAGTTTTCTTTGAGCTTCTCAAAGGTTGACTGTAAGAGATCCCTTTATGGGATTGTATATTAAATCATTTATCAGTACTTAATTTGAATTATGTACAATAAAGATTTTACAATACAATACAATACAATAATCAGATTGACAAAACTATTATATACCTAAATAACTAGACTGACTTCAAATTATTTTTATGATATTTTAAATTATTGTTTATTTTGTTTAATCTAAATTGACATTAATGCATGTATATTAGCTAGCTATCAATATAATTTTGCTGCACCCAAACAGGGTTTCATGTACTTATTCATCATACGAACATTGTAACAACTCTATATTATGTACATGAATGCATTACAATAAATAATAATTGTATATTGAAACCTATTTGTTCTGCATGATTACATATTTTTAACTGTACTTCCTTAATATCCTATTAGGTTAGTCTCTTTAAGTTATGATTGAAATAATTATTTTTTGTTCTTAATTTGTATTATGACAATATTTGTCTTATATGTATAATGGCAACACTTGCTTTACTTTTTTTTCTTTCTATTACCAATTCTGTTATTGTACCGCTGTAAAACGCCTAAGAAACACCACCGTTACTCTTTACAAATAATTTTACAAGGTAAATTAGATTTGAGTAAAATGAATGTAATTAGCGTCTTACATTATTTAACCAATTAAGGAAACGAACTTTTCTGAAATGGCTCAGATTATGACTTGTGCTTCCAGATGCTTGTTGTCTGGTTTTCCGTTATATAAGGTATCTTGTGAAATGAAATGTTTTTGGTGCAACTGAAATGGCCGACAAACTTGCATCCCACCTGAATATGAATCAATAAACGTTGCCTATAGACATAAACAGTTGTAGCAAAATATTCTACATATGTTGAGAACTACAATATTATGCCTTCATATTCCGTAATTTTGAATGTAAAATTATATTCAGTGAACGATTTCCGTATGTTACATCATTTTTATCCGTTTTTAAATTTAAAGTAAATCAATTCAAAGTCCGAAGTTCATCCAATCGTTCCTATTATCAACTTGTGTGGCACTCGATTTGCAGTGAGTTACCGCGCAATCAGCTCGCATTCACTGCGGGCTGACTTCAGCCGCGTTGCTCGGACTTCAACTATTAAGGAAGAAAGCTGAATATGTATGGAGCTACTATGCGATTTTATCGGATATATTTATGTCAATAGCAGTATTATAATGCTGGTAACATTATAATCGTGATCGCAGATAGTTTTAAACGAAAAAAGGTAGATAAACACTTTATTTAAGCCATTTATGACACACGTAAATTAACAATAAACGTAAAAAAAATTAACTTGACTTTGTACAAAATTTGTTTGGTTGGGCACCTCTGTCCCATTCGTATTTCTATCGTGAAGCAGTTGTGTTTGCATGCCTACGTTGAAGAATAGAATATAGCAGTGAATTTACAAGATACAGAGAAATTACACCTGAGCTCTCAGGAATGGCAACGCATGAGGCGTATCATGGGCGAAAGAGTATACTCTGTTATGTTCATGGTATGTTCATGTTCATACTGCTCATGTTTATAGGCGACGGTTACCACTTTCCATCAGGTGGGCCGTCACCGTGTTTGCTATTCTAACTTGCATAAAAAAACAACTGAATTCATGCAATCAAATAAATTACATAATTATAAAAAAAAAAAAACAAAACAAAAGATAAAATATTTCGACACACATGGCGGAAACATATATACAAATATATATATATATATATATATATATATATGTATATATTTGTATATATGTTTCCGCCATGTGTGTCGCAGTGATCCAAATAGGCTATAGCGCGATAGTTTTGATAAAAAGCAAAGCACTGATTTTCAGATGCTATCTCAAATTCATATATGAATAACTATCTACATCCCGGAGCATCGCTCGAGTGAATATAAAGTATCTTATCTGCTAAGTTAGGATGTTACTTATCCGTGAATCAAATTTCATTCAAATCCATTTAATGGTTTTTATATGTAAAAGCAAAAAACAATCAGCCATCTACACATTCTTATTTTCGCTTTTATGGTAGGTGGTAAGTTTACGTTGCTAATTTTGATCCCATGTTTATAATTATTTCTCAAACATGCTTGGAAATGTGAGCATTATTTTGAAAATCTTCTTAGAGATAAATCAAAATTTCCGTACTGTTCAGATACATGTGGGCAGCGGTCGACAAAAGTTGTATGAAAATCCATATCTGTCGTGTTTTGCGGCCAGATAAATTACTATGTAAACTCATATCTGTCCTGTAATTTAAAAATGGAATGACCTTTTACTTCGACACATGGCTACCAAGGAGGTAACTAGTAAAAAGTTTTATTTAAATTTTAAACTGGCTTGCAAATAGAAAGCTGTTTCTTGAAAAAAAAAACAAAGGAACATTATGGCGCGTAAAAAAATATTATTGTTCGTTATTCGTCATTGAACTTTAAAAATAAAATGGTGTTTTTGATTTCCGAGCATTGTTTAAGAAAAGTACTATACAAGTCTTGGCCACAACTAGACATTGATGGACTCACGTATGTGTGCCTCGGCTACGCCTCGGTCCACATCTGCGCGATTGTCCATCAATGCCTCAGTTGTTGGCCGCTGCAGTAATGTACTATTTCTACAATTAATAAGGTTTACTCCCATGAACGTGTATTAATTTTGTTACAAATGTTAACAAAGGTATTAAGTTTGTTAAAAAGAATGGATGGATGGATGTTTGTTACTTTTTCATCCAAATACTACTGAATGGATTTGAATGAAACTGGGTGCATGAGTATACCTTAATATCGCACATAGGGAATAAAAATATACACATAACATATAAAAATATACTGGTTCACGTGGAAAAAGCCGTAAAATACAGCTAGTTTTAAATAATTTCAATCTAATGTCATTCTTTGGTGTTTTGTTACGAGAGACGTCCCTGTTTTTCTGGTTTCAAGTAAAATGTATTTACCTACTTGTTGTTTATATGTAGTATGTATGTATCGACACCCACTTCTTTCATTCCACATGTGGCAAACACATTTTATAGCATATATTTTGATGGAAATTGTATGTTTGATGCAAGCGTAGTATCAGATAAATATGAGATGAGCTGGTTGTTAGGCGAATGTCAAGTTATTAGCGGATCCACCGAGAGATCTCGTCTTTGATTCGTAGCTGCGTCGTACGCTCGTAAAGGCTTCCCTCACCAGTTTTATTGTCTAATTAGTCGTGTTTCATAGCGATTTATTACGTTTTAAATTATGCACGAAGGTGCTTCATTTTATCTGAGTGCTCCAAATTGCGGCCGTTTTCATTAAGAGACGCTGCTCGAAAATAAATATAATTTAATTACGGCTGTCCGTGCTGTCGTTGCGCTCGACGGTGGGAGCGGAAAAACTCGGCCGCTCCGTCACTAGCTGCCGAGGGTTGTTTTTATTTAGATTTGTGTGGGCTGCGGGTACAGTTTATTTTTTTATAATACTTAGAATAGCTGACAAGTTGACGGTCCGCCTGATGGAAGGTGGTAGTGGTTGCCAATGGAATTGAACAGCAGTATAATAAGTATCGTTTGCAAAGTAAAGTTTCGTAAGTAATCTGTCTTCAAAATAACATTAAAAAACGCACTTATATTTCAGAGAAAATATAGATTACCAATAATCAAACTATAAATTGTAATAAAAAATTATATCATACTCTTCCTTGAAATCATAATTTCGTTGTAATCCCAAATTGAAAGTTTTATATTACAAATTAATGGGAAATTACGCTTTAAATTTGACCTTGGAGAGAGCCCAATAAAGTTCAGTTTACAGCGAAATCTTCTAAATGACAAGATGCATTGGTTATAATTAATAGCAGAACAGAAAAGGCACATCGTTATACTTATTAATGTTATTTTAAAACACGTAATACTGTAAGCAGCACGCTTTTATATGAGCTATAAAAAATATATAACATTTTCTTTACAGGTATATTTTTACATCTTTTCCTTTATAATGTAACAACCTTAAAGTACCCATATTTTCCTTTTGTCGTTATAATAAAATCAATTTCAAGGCATTGTATGTAATGCATAATAATAGAATATAAGTTAGATAAAATACATAAATATATATTTATGTATTTGTATATAAATTGGCTATACTTTTTATCAAATGCAACTAGTTTTATTGTGCAGGTAGTTCGCCTGTGGAACTCACTACACACTATACACACTAAATTGAAACCTCTGTCAAATCCTACTACCTCCCCATTTAGTATTTAGTAGTTTTCCTGTGTTCTCTCTTCATTTTCCTCCATTATTCTCTCTTGATATATATTTGCTATTAAATATGTATACATTAGTATCTATATAAAGTCGCCTTTTGTATCGCTTCTCATTAATATTTACTTTTTTTTAAATAGTGCAGTAAAATGTAAATAAAAAAAATAGTTTAAGAATTATATATATATATATATATATATATATATATATATATATATATATATATATATATATATGTATGTAATGTTCGCTTAACAATTGTTGCTATGTCTCGCAAGTTATTTCGGAACTGTTTAAATTAAATTATCATCATAGAAAAAAAAAATATTATACTCATGTACATACTGAATAATACTTTAAATTTATCTAAAAGACAATAACTACTCTTAAATTAATAAATTTTTATAAATTATTATTAGTACTTAAAAGAAAAATAATGGAAGTAAATACTATATGGGTATATACCCAGTCTATATAGAGTACATTGGTTTACGTACATTACGCACACGCGTCGTCAGCATTTCGCATTTGATCTCATTATCCCATTTTTTCACATTTATACAAGTTCACGCTTGGCCATAATACTCATATCCACCGGATTCCCCATTTCACCGCGTGTACTCTTCAGACTTTTCATATAAATTTACAAGCAATAAACTTTAGGTCTTCTACCAGTGACTTTCTTATTCATGTTTACCAAGTATATGGGGTTTTTTTATACCACTGAGGTGGCAAACATGCATACGGCCCACTTGATGGTAAGCGATTACCGTAGCCTATGAACACCTGCAATACCAGAGGTATTACAGGCGTGTACATCTGTGTACAATTAACAAAATTGTACTCAGACGATTTTTGATTTTTTTAATAGGTGAAAATGAAATGGTAGCCCTAGCGCTATCGGTATTCACCGACGAGGCACTGTGGAAGAATGAATGAACGTCAGTTGGCCCACCATGATAAATTCGACAAGAATTAACCGTGATGGTTTTCCAGGGGGAACCGCGTGGAGTTCGACCTGAGAGGGTATATTGCGACAAATTTAGATTAGGAGTCGCATAATTTACCTTCATCCTATCCGTTCGGTATCGAGCTATAAGGACTTTTATTTGACATTCGAAGTCTTAATTGTCTTGTTTGTTCCAGTTGGTATATAGACTCTATTGGGTACAAATATCCCATACATATTTACCCGGGGCTTAACAACGAAAGAATAAATAAAAATGGCCGTGAACGCTGACAAATCGGTACGGATAAGAGGGGCTGCAAAGGTACGGCACAACACCGTGTAATTTAAGCGGAGTCCGCTTGTTGAAGTGCTTTAATTATTTTTTTATTACGAATGTGCATAAATTAAGGGATAACGTTGTTCACCCCTTCGCTGTCTAATTAAGCGTGCCCGGCTCTTCATGAGCGCTTAGCGCTAAGTTTACACGGGGCTGTTTTGATGTTACGTACATAAATTATTAGGATTGTTAAGAAAACACACATTTATTAGCTGTTCCGCGCGGCTTCATCCGCGCGTAATCCGCTATATTACGAACGAGATAACCTTATTTTTTTTTACTAAATATTTTTATTTATTAATACCTCTGTTCCATATATCTATAGTTAAAAGCCATGTGGTCCTGGCATAGAATGGGCCACCACTTTCTTTCCCGTGGGTGCCATAAGAGGCGACTAAAAGGATTCGAGGGGTGGACAGCAGCGACTCTTTAAAAAAAAACACAAATCTAACTACAGTTGCCAGGGGGGAAAGGGATTGTTAGTAATGGAGACTGATGATGGAGATGGAGATAGGGAAGACCTTTACCTAGCAGTGAGATATTATGGATTATTAATAGATAAATAAACAATATAAATTTCGTCACAAATTTATCGCTGTATTTTTTTTCTACAAAGCATAATCTACTTATATATTTAAATTAAATTAACTGATATAATGATATAATGTAATAATTAAATGCCAATCATTTATAATAATCAATCGAAAACAGACTAACGCCGCCATCTCGATAGCTGCGATACCGTATAATTTAAAATGCAATTAACGTGAGGAAACATTGCTAATTAAACGCAGATATTCGTTAATGACCCTCCCAAGCGGCCTCTCCCTTAGGCCTTCATTTAATTTGCAGTGACATCACCTTTTAGTACAATCTTTGAAGAGGGATTGATTCAACATTACCTGGCTGAGTACAACAGGTTTGTAATTTACTCCTGAATTTGAAATGATTGAATGAAAAAAAGATAAATTTGTCTTTGAAGTCGCCTCCTTCAGTTTTCGACAGACAGAAACTATAGATTTTTTAATAATATAAGATGTTGCATCTCTGTGCATCTTCTACCGAATTTATCATGGAGAGTGTTCTCAAGAATTGTTCGGATTGATACCTGCTGCTGATTTTCACCACCGTACAACCCGCCACAAACTAAGGTTTCATCCCAATCATCTGGACGAGTGGCGGTCTTCCACCGTGCGTTTTTCAAGGCACTTTCTTCTACGCACAACCATTCTTTGGAATCAACTTCCAGCAGCAGTGTTTCCGAACCGATACGACAACAAAACCTTCAAGTAAAGAGCATATTCGTTTTTAAAAGGCCGGCAGCACACCTGCAATGCCTTTAGTGTTGTGGGTGACCATGGGCGGCGGTAGTCACTTACCATCAGGTAAGCCGCATGCTCGTTTGCACCCTGTGTTGTAAAGAAAAAATTCTAGATTTTAATACAGAACGACAACTCGTGTTTCAAATAATAATTGTGAATACAAGTTCTGCTTGCCAAGTGTTGCTCGATTTTACACTTAAATAACTCAGTGATTTCACAAGTAACGAAATAAATGTTGACTAGTACCTAATCTCAGTATGAAAAATTGCTGAATATACCCCTTACTTGAATATTAGCCCGCCACTGGTGATGTCCGTTCGAGTTACGTCATTAGTGACGCCGGTCTCACGCACCGGTATTCTCAACTTAATTTTTTTCAAGAATTAACTATTAACTGTACTCGTAGTTGACTTAGTGTTAAAAGTAGGTATACTATGGACAATAAAATACAGGTATATCTTAAATCACAGATCATTTATTAGAAATTATTCATTGGTACTTGGAACACTTAAAATTATCAAGTTTTAATATTACTTTTCTAAAATACAAAAACATAAACAATTTTATAGTTTTAAAATTATGTAGCAGCCTCAGCTAGTCTTATGACATTTTGAACTATTATAAAATTGAATAAAAAAAGTTAATTTTTTAATAAAAAATAAAAGAAATATCTTTACAAATTCACTCTTCGTCACCAGTCAAACAATTACTACAAAAAGGCACCACGTGCTCGAGACACAAATATTTTTTACATTTATGACAAGTGTACTTGGTTTTTCTGTTTTTCTGCCATCCACACTTATAACACCGACCATTTCTTGAACGACCTGCCGTCTCAGTAACCTCGTCGATCTTCAAAATTTCGGAGAGTCGTTGTCTCAACGAACGCGGCAAATTCAACTGTGTCTGTCTTTCTCTTACATGAGGCTCAATTAGTTTCATGGCCAAATTTTCTATAAAATGCCGGCGTAGAGATTTTGAATTTGAGTTATTAGCTATATATATAACCTGACTATTTATGGTACTGACATTCAACATAGCGTAAAATACTACCATAGGCCAACGTCTTGTGGCACGGGCACAGTCGTAATTTGCACATAAACGATCTACGACATCGATCCTGCCCTTGGTGTCATTGTAGCTTAAAATTATATCGGGTTTTCCTGTTTCGACATCAATTTTGGCATCATTATGCATAGTGCTAATCAGTAGAACATTTTTGCCTTTCTTTGGAATGTGTGAAACCAACACCATATTGTCGCGAAAGCCAAACATATTGGACTTCACACTTCGACCACGCAATACATTGAAGTCAGGGGGAATCTCCTTTTTGTTCTTTCTAATTGTTCCTACTGTCGTAAGACCTCTCTGAAGCAACATTTCAGCCAAAGGTACACTAGTGTACCAATTGTCAGTTGTGACCAGTATTGAAAATCGGTTCGCATAATCTTTGAACAACTGCTAGGCCACTATTCTCAAAATTGTATGGACCTTCATTGGGCTGTTTTCCCGGATAAATTTCCATGTTAAAAGTGTAAAACATTTTAGAGTCGCAGAGAGCTTGAATTTTGATTCCGTAGGGATTGGGTTTATTCGGGATGTACTGCCTAAACGAACACTTCCCACGAAACGATTCCATTTTTTCATCGACCGTCATAAATGCAGATAAGGTGTAATTATTTTTGCAATTTTGGACAAATTTTTCAAATATTTCTCTAATATGACAAATTTTGTCTATTGCTTTTCTTTGTTGCCTCGTACTACCATCATCAAATCTCAATACTCGCAGCAGAAATTGAAATCTGAAATATTTCAGAAAGCCGAAATGTTTCAACCGAACCACCATTCCGAAACAACTCTTCAACATTCAGATGATTAGATTTTTGTACTCCAGCTAATAGTATCAATCCCATCAAGCACTGTATCTCGTTGAGATTAGTCTGTCTAGCATACGTTTCTCTGGTATATTTATGTCGAATGGTGTCAATGTACTGGTTCGTATACTTGACAATGATATCAATTATGGTGTCGTCAAAGAAGTGCCTCCAAATACTCAGAGGTTCCTTTTCACCTGCAATAACCCGTTTGGGTTCTGGTAACTGAGATATAATATTGTATTTTCTAGTACGGACTGATTGACGATAGGGTTCTTTATTCCACCTAGTAGATTTGTCTTTTCCCAAATAATATGAGTTGTCGTTACTTGAAGATTCTCGATCGCTTAGATCCTCTTCGCTCTCCGAGTTTTGTATTTGATCTGGTGCGGAATATTCCGATGCGCCATCATTTCCAGCTTCGCTGTCTGACGACGATGGTGATCCGTCATCTTCACCTAACAATTCTTCCTGTAATAGAGCCTCGAGACGTCTCTGTTCGCGTTCGTAATTCATTCTGAAACTAAATTTATGATTTGATAAACAAATGCATATGTATTTTAGCTACAAAAAAAACCGTTTTAAAAACTTACTAATTATAGTATAATACTATAACAGTACAAAATGTACTACACATTCATCAAATATACAGTGAAAGTAAGCACAGAGCGTCATCAAAATGTGTAAAATCAAATATGACGTTTTAACTTACATGTTCGGTGACGCCGGTCTCACGGACCGGGATAGTATGAATAAAGCAGCTACTCAAAATCACGACAAAAATCAATGGCGGTTGTAAACGTTATTATCGTATGACTAACTACCCGGTCTCACAGACACATACGTCACCAGTGGCGGGTTAAAATCGTAACTAGACAATGTAATGCAATTGTTATTATTATTTCAATCGTTGACTGTCCACTGCTGAACATAAGTCTTCCCCATAAGGGGACTTTCGTCAGTAGTTGCCACGTTTGGCAGGCAAGTTGGCAACATGTAATGTAATATTAGAGTATAATTAAGAAAATATATATATGAGATCTTAATAAGAGTAATAGAAGCCAAAACAACGATTTTTGAAAATTTTTGTTTGGATGTTTATTCCGGAATACGCCAGAACTATTAGTACAAATTGAAAACGGTATTTGCAAAGAGACTTAACACTGTTATATTTTATAAAGAAAAAAATCATTTTATTCAAGCATACTTAGGTTTAAGTATTTCTGAATAGTTATTTTTTCATTACCACCCATCCGGAATGCACTTTTAGCTAAAAAGGACGCCCAAGAACCTCAAGTGTTGCTTTTTTTGAAAAAGTTTACCTATATAAATAATGAATTTATATAAATACAAACTACTAAGTAGTATTAGATCCATATTCGGAAGGTACGTCGCCTAGTAGATGGGTTACCTACATCCGAAATCCATGTGCACGAAGTTGCGGTCAAAAGCTAGTATACACCTAAAAATTAGGGACTAGCGAGTTAAGAAGCTCTTTCCTTAGTAAGCCGCGTAATAAAGAGAGAATTTATCTAAATTTAGAGCAAACTTAGTGTAAATGCAGCCACACATACCGCACGGTGCACTTGCAGCGGTGGACTGCGCAAATATGCAAGGTGATCGCTTAACTTAATAAGCACCACCACTTTTGGACGGCGGCCAACGAACAGCAACAGCGCTCGAATTATGAATCTGCACAACACACCAGCCGAGTCAGCTGTGATTAAGATTTTCGCATGACCCACTGAATTTATACTCCGACCCAATTTTTCTTCACTGCATAACCCCTTTTTGCTGAACTGCTAAAGAAAGGGGATCTTTTTTAGCGATTTCCTATAGGATTCTCGATTTTTTGTTGATATATTATGCAATTGTGAGGCAAATTATGAAACGATTTTGTTATTTTTGTAATCGATAAATTTACTTCAATTTTTCTTTTGTAATGTAAAACCTTGCTGATTATAAAACAAAATCTAGTTATGAATATCAATTTGCGTTCTATATTCAGACATCGAGAAGTTTCATAGAATTGAAAGGCCATATAATAAATAAATAAATATATATTAATCATCGTGATCACACTATATATACAGCCTCATCGCATATCTATAAAACATTTCGTCGATAGTGTTTTGTTACGACTAAAATCACAATATACATGCTGTGTTATCGATTCAAACAATTTTATTGTCTAGTACTATATGAAATGGAAAAGGACATAAACCACTTTTTATCCTGGTCAATAAATATAACCAGAAGGAGACTTTGTACAAAAGTCGTTTGCTTGAGTACCTCTGTCCCATTCGTGTTTCAACCGTAAAGCAGTTGTGTTTGCATGGCTGTGTTTCGGTTTGATGGGTGGGATATGGCGTGAATTTACAGGGTATCATGGGCGAAACAATATACTCTGTTATGTCCATGGTACTGCTCATGTCTATAGGCGACGGTTACCACTTTCCACCAGGTGGGCCGTCAGCTTGTTTGCCATTGTAAGTTGTATAAAAAAAATAACCTCTGAGGAAGTTACGAGTAAAAATTAGTCTATAGAAATAAAAATCAATTGCTGAATTGTGAACGCATAACTTCCGAATGGCTGCGTCTATTTAGTTAATTCTTTTTTTTTTTTGTTTGTAATTGTCAGGACAAGATTTTTGGGAAAGGAAATGTTTGCAAATTCTTTGTGCAATGCAAGCGTGCATAACATTCGTTCGAAGCTGAGGCAAGCAACTAAGTTTAATATAAACATCGCATTTAAGAAGCTGTCCAAAACTGAATAGCTCAACTATTATATAACTTCATCTCATATTTATTTATTTAGTATTATCAAGATAAAACGACATCACAAATTGTCAGCCGCCGCGTGTTTTACGCCGCGTAACTACCTAGCAATAAGTCGCGAGAGACCCTAATTTCTTTCCACGAGATCAAGTATTCATTCGGCAATATGAAAAGGGAGGGAACATAAAGGAGGAAAAAGGAATACAGAATAATTCTAAGCATTATAACATCCATTGGAGCTTGTACGTGACAATCGAGTACAATGCAGAGCGGCGGGGTGTATACCACTCGTACTTAGGATTTATCGCGCACACGTGATTGTTGTGGCGATGAAAAAGGGAGAAATAAAGCTGCGTCGCCAACGAACGCTGTGTAATCGCTACATTATTGATAATAGCGCTGACAAATCGCAGTTTACGGAACGCAATACGCGCTCCGATCGGATCGGGGCCTTTTAGACTAAAGGTCTAATCCCCAGCGAGTGTGCCAACAGTTTCCCCTTTAAGAGGTTTGACGTGAAAATAAAATTGATAATCTAAAATGTAATGTTAATATATTCACAATAAATTTACACATACATTGTTTATTGTTTCTAAGTGACTTTCAGCATGTACTAGATGTGAAATCATTTGTATTTTTGTGTATAAATTGCACAATATCTTCACCATTCTGTACCAATTTTGTTACGAGTAATAGACTGCATTAGGTTTACTCTTGTGTTGTGACTATTGATACCGCCATTTTCTTTACAATAATCCGCTTGTAGTGAAGCTAATTCCACAAATAGATACACAGGGACGGGTAGCAGCGTCCCTCTTAAAACATCACCAAATCCTAAGTGCGGTTACCAACCCGCCTGTCAAGCATCACAACTACTGGCAAAACCTCCCAAAGGGGGACAATAAACAAGCAATGAACAGTTAACGGTTGATAAAATGATAATGTACTTATAAATCTTTTAACAATAGTACACAATTCCTAGTTCCTAAACTTTCATTATTGGTTTTATTAGTTTTAAATTAAGAATACGACATTACTACTCACTATTATATCTTGACTGGAGTTAGTTGTTTCTTGCTAAGCAAAGTATAATTCTGTAACTAGTCAAAGATAGTAGTATAAATGAATTACATATATATAAATGGATTAATAAAAATATAATTTATTTATTTTTCACCATAACCATGTTACAATACAATTGGCAACAATAATATATAACTAAACACAGTTATAAACTGGAGTCTAAATTGGGCAGCGAGCTGCCTTTGTTAATCACCAGCCTCCTTAATCGTAAACGAACTAGAGTAATATATCACCAATTACTATCGTGATAAGTTGTTCTACTTGATGACGAATAAAAAAAACAAATAATAGATAAAAATATACAATAATATTATAAAAGATGATAGGTTTAGAGATTGAATAAGGGTCAGTTTGTATGTAACAATTATATTTATTTATTGTTTATTCGGAAAACAAAAGATAACGTTAAAGTTAAAGTTAATTATAAACATACAAGACATTGAACGACCAACAAAACCGACAAAACAACGATATAAAATTATAAGCGGTAATTTTATTATAATAGTGTTTCAGATCTGAGAATTGCATGATTATTTAAGACGACTCCCACGAGACCTGTACTCTTTGAATTGTTTATTGATAAACTTAATACGTATACATAAATATAACAAACGCTGCATCACATTAACGTCATTTGTTTGCAAAATGCGAGTGCACACATGCAAATACCAACTGACGGTATATGTATTCCAGCGGCATAGCCATATAGTTTCCCAGGTGGGGCAGGCGAGTAAACAGGCGACTGTTTGCATTGCTGCCGCCCGCCCGCGAGCCACCTCGGACCGCTCACTTAAGACTGCCATCACGAATCACAATACTGTCCAAATACGTATTGAATAATTTGTTTTTATACCGATTTTGATTTTGACTATTGCATCTGCATTTAAACCAACTTTAATAATACTTAAGTGCCTAATACCTGCAGCATTTAGCAGCGGAATCTTCACCTATTACTGGATGTCTAAACTATCTATACAATTCAGCCCTTGCTAATAATACAAATGCGAAAATGCGTTTGTTTGTTTGTTACCTTATAGCGCTTTAAAGGCTTAATCAACCACTATAATATAGATGGGTAGATAAGATGGATACTCTTTATTGTTTCCTCCATAAGATTACAATAGTAAACTTATTATAAATATAAACAATTACAAGAAATAATTACAATGAGAAAACAATTGGCGACCTTATCGCTAAGCTAAGCGATCTCTTCCAGGCAACCAATATACTATATGGTTGAAGCGGATTTATTTAATTTTTTTTTTATAATTTTGCACACATTAAAATATATCTACAGGGCAGACTCAATGCCTGATGGTATTCTCTACCAGTGAACCGTTACGATAAACAGAGAGAGTAAATAGCGGTGCATAAATAAAAAACAAATTGTAAATTAAATAAATATTTTGAGAAATAAAAACAATTGTTCAAAGGATTGTCAGTAATGGTGACGTTAATCGCCATTGCTAGCAATATAACCTGTCAGGTCGACCTCCGCGCGGTTCCCCCTGGAAACCAACTTTTTTTTATACAACTTAGAATGGCAAACAAGCTGACGGCCTACCTGATGGAAAGTGATAACGATCGCCTATAGACATGAGCAGTACCATGGACATAACAGAGTATACTATTTCGCCCATGATACCCCCCATGCGTTGCCATTCCTCAGGACTCAGATGTGATTACTCTGTAAACTGTAAATTCGCTGCCATATCCCACCCTTTAAAATGAAACACAGAGATGCAAACACAACTGCTTCACGGTTGAAACACGAATGGGACAGACGTGCCAAGCAAACGACTTTTGTACAAAGTCTCCCTCTGGTAATGTTAATTATTATTAAATTGTTTATGTATACCTAATTATACTGTGTCTTTACAGGAGGAGCTCCGCGACAACCTGACGGTGAGCGTGATGAGCTTCGTGCCCACCCTGGACGACGACGGGAAGCCGATCACCTGCCGCGCGGAGAACCCCAACGTCACCACCCTCTTCATGGAGACCTCGTGGACTATTAGCGTAGTGTGTAAGTATTTATTTATACATATATCACATGCTCTGTAATGTACATTACAATGATATATTTACAAATGCACTCACCAACTACCAAGAATAACAATATTAATAATAACTATACATTATAAATTAAAAGTTATACATTAATAATAAAAAAATAAATCACTAAAATACAAATAAGATATAAATAATACAAGTAAAAGATTGATGAAAACAATAATTATTTCAATAAGTATATAATAAACACTATCATTGCTAATTTTGCGTAATTACGTAAACCGCTCTGTGAAACTTTGTAGCAAGTGAAACAAGTCCAATTGTATTAAAAATGTTTGTAACATTTATTTTGAAATAAACTTATTATTATTATTAAACAAAAAATATAAACTTGCAACTAGGAATAGGGAATATATAGCAATATATATATATATATTTTAGTATATATATATATATATATATATATATATATATATATATAT
Source organism: Galleria mellonella (assembly GCF_026898425.1). Taxonomy (NCBI): domain Eukaryota; kingdom Metazoa; phylum Arthropoda; class Insecta; order Lepidoptera; family Pyralidae; genus Galleria; species Galleria mellonella. Next base: position 6,649,921 of record NW_026442176.1, read on the forward strand.
ATATATATATATATATATATATATATATATATATATATATATATATATATATATATATATATATATATATATATATATATATATATATATATATATATATATATGTGTATAAAATAATATTGGATAACAGACTTTTAACATATTCAAAAATAGATATCCGACCGATATGGGCTATATCGAAATGGGTAAAGACCTTTTTTCTGTCATCAAGATCCAAAATATATAGATATCAGATCGGTATCTATTTTACCAATGTCATTATCGTCATTTCAGCCAGCTAGCATTTTCTACTTACAGCATACTCCTACTAAATCTATATATACTTTGAGTAATTTAATTACTAGTTTTAGTATAGCACAATTACATTACAAGAATATTAATAAAAAAAGAAAGATGGATTATTTTCTAATTAACTTATATTAAGTGCTCGGCTGATATATAAAGATACATACATGCAACCCTATATATATATATATATATATATATATATATATATATATATATATATATATATATATATATATATATATATATATATATATATATATATATATATATATATATATATATATATATATATATGACAATAAATAGATATAGCCAATAATAAAAGATATTTTATGAGTCATTCATATTTCCAATAAATAATAATTAAATTAACAGTGTTTTCCTAAGAGACTACAGCATAAAGTTCAAAAGAGATTTCTTCAGGGTCAGCAACGCGCGTGTAATACCTCTGGTATTGCAGGTGTTCATAGGCTACGGTAACCACTTAGTGGTATAAAAAAAAGTGCCTAATATAAAAACGAAAGTCGACATGATCAGCTCACTAAGACCTAGACAAACAACAGAACCGATATCCTTTTAATCTTCAGAAAGACATACAAAGTGTTTTTTTTTTTTTTTTAATTAAAAGTTACCGGATTCCTTACTAATATTATAAACTTGATACTGAGCTTGTTTGTTTGTTGCCTCTTGGTGCCGTAACGGATAAATATATCTATTTACGGCAGAGAAGGGCATTGACTACTATTTGACCCGGTCAATCGGCATATCCGGGCACACGGACAAAAATACGGATAAAATAAAATAATAAAGGAAATAATATAACATTTCCAAATGAAATGGATGCCCAACGTGTTTACACTATACGCTATGGATAATGAAACATTGAAAAGATCCAAAATAATAGAAAGGAAGCCCCCTTACCGAGTACAGCTAGTAACCCATCTATATATGGCTTCTCAGCCTTATAGGAAATCTTCCTGTTTCTCTTGTTTGGTGTAATAAGGATTCCTCGGAAGCCTAACAAATGTTACCCTATCCTTAGACCAACATAAATATTACACGCTCAGTTTGTTTTGTTTAAAAATCTTTATTAATATTCCTATGGATATAAAGGAACATCCATTAAACATATTGAAAATTGGATTATGTAAATGGTTACTTAGCAAAAGCTCTAAATAAATAAATACTCTGTAGACGAATAATTCAAAAAAAGTATAGACAAATATCTAGTACAAATGTCGATACATAAATTAATCAGTTCCTATCAAAATGTAACATTTGCATGCTATTCTGTAATGGCTATATAGGCACGACACTTTATGTAATATAAAACCACCGATACCTACCCTATTTAATGCAAATAAATTTATTATTATTATATTTAAATATCCACCTAACACGATGGAGTTCTTATATTGAGTGATGGATACTTTAAAATATTAAGCTAGTATAGCTTTTCTCCCCAACTTTATACATTGTAAAATTTGAAAGTAAGCACCTACTTTCAGATCGTGTATTGAAATAAAACATACACCAAAGTTTAAATTAGATTTCAGAAATAAAAGTATAAAAGCCACATTCAATCGGGTTCTGTAGCTTTTGGATGATGCCTAAACAACCAGATAGACAAAATATTATTTACTGTAATTATTGATTTACTGTTAAGAATAAAAAAATAGGAAAAAATATAATTTTTTCCTAAATATCTCCTATGCACAGACGTCGTTTTGTTACAGTTTTATTGTACTAATAAAGTTTATAATACTTTATACTCTTATTATGATAATTAGGATAATTCTACTATACTATGGATATATAAATCAGAAGGAAACTTTGTATAATGTCATCCACATTATATTTTAACCGTGAAGCAGTTGTGTTTGCATGGCTGTGTTTCGGTTTGAAGGGTGGGATATGGCGTGAATTTACTGGGTACAGAGGAATAACACCTGAGTCCTCAGGAATAGCAACGCATGGGGGTATCATGGGCGAAACAGTATACTCTGTTATGTCAATGGTAATGCTCATGTCTGTAGGCGACGGTTATCACTTTCCATCAGGTGGGCCGTCAGCTTGATTGTCATTCTAAATTGTATAAAAAAAAATTTGTCGCCGAGCAGGTGCCCCATGCAGTTTATATTTTCGTTTGAAAAGGAAATTATTGTATTAACGGATCTATGGACCTTTAGCTTGCCAGCATATCTCGGAGGCGTAGGTGGAATTGCCATATCATTTTCATTTCTGAAATTTATTAGTTAGTTACTTCTCTGGTATTGTTGACCAAACAGGCCGTGTGCTCTTTTGCTTCTAAGCGGTATAAAATAAAATCTATTGTCATTCCCAGATCCACCGGTGGTGAAGCTGCGGTTAGGCAGTTCACTAGCGGCAGGAGACATCAAGGAGGGAGACGACGTTTACTTCGAGTGCCACGTGCGTGCCAACCCACCCGCTAGGAAACTCTCCTGGCTTCATGACGTGAGTACATAATTATATTATATTACCTAATAATTTGAGGCAAAAAACACAACGAAATAAAATTCAAGAAGTTTGCATCAACTTCTTTAGCTTTCAAACTAGTAAACAACAGAGGGCCAGAGTGTCATGTTAGGGGAAAGTTAAAGAAAAAAAAGGATGTGAATAAATTATTTATTAATATACTGAAGTAAACCTAAAATCCTAACTACTATCTAATTACAGAATGGTGGCAATCAGGTAGTATTAAGTAAAAAAAAAAATGTTCTCTGTATTAGCTCCTCCTAAAGTAGTTGCAAATAAACTTCCGTTTGAATTGCTGGAGAATTTGAAACAGTCAACGTTTCCATGTCTTATAACACCTCTGCATCTTCAATGATAGTTTGCTGCACAATCTCAACTAGCTTAGTTGACTTTAATTAAATTGCCTCTCCATGCCCACCCAGGACTTCTAGATATTCATTTTTTTATAAAAAATCATTTTCGAATGTTTCTTACTTGTTCGACATAGAGTATGTCTAAATATTCTTATATGTCTAAATATAACTTCTAAATATTTGATAAATAGTTCCCCAATTTTGAATATAAGGTTGTCTGTAAGAGATTGCTTTTAACGATAAGGCCGCCTTTTGTATATGCACATTCTGTATAAATACTCCTTGTATACATCTCTACTGTGCGCAATAAAGAGTTTATTATTATTATTATTATAAATCTACTTTGCCTTAAGAATTGAATTATTTGGCTTTAAGAAACAGTTAGGTAGGTAAAAATATAATAAATAGATAAATTATTCCATCGCTGTCAAGTAGTTATTAGGAATAGAAAGTTATGTCCATAATTTAATAACGTCATGTAAACATCTACGCGGTACCTTTCATTCATAAAAAAATAACAATTTAAAAGTGTTTGTAAACAAGTCTATTTAAATAAAGATGATGTGACTTTGTGGAGTTAATTCCTAATCATAGTTAATCCTGCCACGACTGGCTCAACAGCCTGACTTCATCCTTAACTCTTCTTTGCATAATGGTGGAAATTTCCATCATAACATTGAATGCCCAAAAATTATATAAAAGAACAAGTTCACTTTCAGTTGATCGTGTCTGGATACGTTTTTAATGTCCATCGTAGAAAAAAAAACATAGGTGTCAAATTTATTTTTTTAACCATTTTTCCTTTAAATTTGAACATGAATTATATCACCTTGATTTATTTCACCAGTAAAAAAAATCATGCAAAGAAGGGTTAAATATCATTCCTTACCGATACTTCCTCTATTTTACACTGTATTACATAAAAAAAAAAAAACACAACAACACGTGTTGCAATTCCATGGCTGAATAAAGTGAGAAAATATAATGTATGGACATAATTAGGATTTTAAGCTACACTACAAATTATTATCCAATATTGCAGCCGGACTTTTAAAATAATTCCCACAGTAAATAAAAATATTCTTTATTCCCTCAATATTATGATATAAAATTAATAATGTGAAGCGTCCAGATGGCTGGAAACCCACGCCGGCCGCTGTAAATCGAGGCAGACCGTCGAGTGTCATTCTATTTTATCCCGCTAACACATTGAAATTTGATTTCGATAACAAAAGATTGACTGTAACAAATTAATCTGTCGTCAATGTAAAATAACAATGAGTCGGTGCGACGGGAGAGGTGCGGCGCGCTGTGGGGCACGGGGCACGGGGCACCGGGCTCGGGGCTCGGGGTACGGGACAGAGGGGGTGGGGTATGTATAAAGTAATAGACGGCGGTGTACGGTCCGATAATCGCTTTGTACTGTGTCGCTCGCGTTTTAATCAGCAATGTACAGTTTTTTTTTTTATTTTTTCCAACTCACCCTTTCAGAGGCAATCAGTCGCGCGTTGTTACACGGATCGCGTCGCGCATCACCGCGCCCGCCTCTACGCGTGTTGTTTTTTCTGTATTGTTTCCACGTTTTTGTTCGTAGCTCGACCCACTTATCCGTCCCGCACCGGCGCTGAGCACTGAGCGGACTTGTTTCCGATGCGATTGTATTTGACGTTACGTTTTGTGGGATGACACTGACGCGTGAGACGATGCGCTGTACATATTTATTTCATGAAACAAAACAGAATATGTACTATTTTATTATACAAGTGGCGGTTTGTTTTGATGTACGTATAAAAGCTAAGCTTTTCCTCACAAATTAATATTAATGGCGTATATTGGGCTATTTTTGAAATTTTATCGTTAAAGTGAGTTACTATACTTTTCAGGTCGAAATTAAGCAACCAAAAACAATGATACAATAAAAAAAATAATTAAATTGAAAATAAACTAATTAGTAATAGATAGTAATAAATTGTACTTTATTTTCCGATTGATTCCGATCGTATTTTTCTCAAATGTTTCTTCTACCGTTCAATTATAGGGCGAAATATATATAGTTTTTTCTCGATATCATCGCAATACAGTTTTCACACGTTCTAATACCATTGTCACTTTTATTATATATAATAATTTGTATGAATTTATTTTGTATAATATGCGAATAAATGAACTAGATATCGTAGAATAATGTAAGAAATAATCACATTATTCGCAAATAAAGAAACTACCTTTCTTTAAACAATCGGTCGGTCGCGTTGCAGAGGATCGCTCGCACGCGACACGCCCCGTCTCGCTCGCACAATATTCACGTCACTTTTTGTGCCTGTTGTAAGCGCTTTAAACATAGCCTCCATTTGTTAGGCCTGCGACGACACGCGTCATTGTTTTATATTGTGATTGTTTTTGAAAAATGGCGCCGTCCATAGCGGCAGAATTAAACTGGTGAAATTTACTGTGGTCATTTGCGCACGGGACGGGATCGCGCCGCGGGATTTTTGTATGAGTATTATAAATTTTAATTGACGTTATTTTTGCAATGCAGTCAATTTTTGTTTTACGGCGGGCGTGTAATGGCCCGGACGGGCTGGACGGGCACCGGGTAATGGGCGAGGCGGTCATCTCGTAAGAGGGTCACTTAAAAGCTTTCTCGCGACAATGTCTCTCGCCCACTCGGGGGCCTAAATTATTCATTATTAATGTTAACATTAGCCAACATATTAAAAGGGGATCGGTGCCTAAACCGGGCTATATATACCTACCGGGGTACACGCTACCTATGTACAAAGTAAATCGTTAATTGTATACATATATATATATACTCGTACTGTATACCTACACAAGCAGATACTCATTCAATAATATGAAATCCTTTGTCGTCTAGTTACTTGACACATCGCTGCAGCTTTCGATGGTCATTGGTTCTATCCTCGCATAATACTTGACATTTTATACATATGTATGTTTGTTTTTTTTTCTATGTGTAACGTACGAGTATATGTTTTTTTTTTTTTTTATAAAAAGAAAATAAGTATATCTGTAAATATAAGTGTATCGGTTGTCCAGTATCCACAGTGCAAGCTCGACTTTATGGGAGATGGTATAATATAGATATCTTCTATGGTATTTAATTATTTGTACTAGCTTAAACTTGCGACTTTGTCCGCAGGATCGGGATATGTTCACTGACTGAAATAAAAGGTAGCCTTATGACCTTACAAGTCCTTTATAGTATTATCTATCTATCCTATTTAAGAGCTGCGCTCTTGTCGGTGGAGCTCTTGCCACTCACTACGATTTTCAGCGAGTCTCTTCACCTCTTGATACGACGCGACACCAACTCCTTCCTTGATCTGCCTGATGTAACTATGTCTTGGTCTCCCTCTCCCCCTCCTTCCTTTTATCTTACCTTCTATTATAATGTTCATAAGTTTGTCGTGTCGTATTAAGTGTCCTAACATTTTTCCCCTTCTGTCCTCAATAGTTCTTACAATTTGTCTCTTTTTCTTAACCCTAAACAGGACCTCCTTATTGCTAATTCGATCTCTCCAGCTAACTTTCTCCATTCTTCTCCAGCACTACATTTCAAAGGCTCTAAGTTTATCCATTTCCTTCTGAGTTACTGTCCTTTATAGTACAAGTATACCATAACATATAAATTCACTTTTACATTTAAAAACTCATAGTAAGGACATTTACGCTTGAGCGTCGCTTGGTGGCGCTCCCTGGTGTTAAGTATCTAGGCCGCCTCATTGTATAATTCTGGTAACTTTCATATCATATAACTAGCTATTGTGCCCACAATTTCGCGTGGAGGACAGGTTATAATGTTCTTTCTCGTGAATGACCTACTTTTGTGTTTGACCTATTTCAAGTTATGTAATTCTTCAATATTTCCAGTCCCTGCGTGGAGCAATTCGTTTCATTATAATATAAAACACAACTTCTGTCCCCTGGGCTTGTTACAATTGATATGAATCCACAAAAGTCAGATTGATTCGAAAATTTATTTTCAACCGGTTGAAAGTAATAATTCTTTATTCGATTTACCAAAACCACCAATATTTTTATATATTATGGACATCTAAATTTTTAAATCCAAATCCTTTAAACGTGCAACGCAATACAATGGTTGATGTTAAAAGAATGCAAACAAGACCAGAGGAGACTTTGTACAAAAGTCGTTTGCTTGGATACCTCTGTCCCATTCGTGTTTCAACCGTAAAGCAGTTGTGTTTGCTAGCTGTGTTTCGATTTGAAGGATGGGATATGGCGTGAATTTACAGGGTACAGAGGAATAACACCTGAGTCCTCAGGAATGGCAACGCATGGGGGGTATCATGGGCGAAGCAGTATACTCTGTTATGTCCATAGTACTGCTCATGTCTATAGGCGTCGGTTACCACTTTCCATCAGGTGGGCCGTCAGCTTGTTTGCCATTCTAAGTTGTATAAAAAAAAAAGAAAAAAAAATTAAATATCTATTACGTTCCATGGATATATATTTTAAAAATGTTTCTTTATAATGGCCAGTTCTCATGCAACGCTTATGTTTAAAATTTACAGTTTCTAAACTTTTTAATTTCTATTGTGTTGATAAACCAAACAGGACATAGATTATTTATTTATTTATTTAAGGAACACCAACAGCATATTGCATTATAACATATAGGTATAACAAACATTAAATATAATACAATATTAACGCACATGCCTATTATAGGTATTCACAGCATTTACCTTAACATGGTTATACAGTGTGAGAAAATGAAGTAAATAATAAAAACAAACATGTAACCCAAGTTGTGAGCAATATCAGAAAATACGATTATGAGTGAATTGAATTAAAAAATATTTTAAAAAATATATATTATGATAATTAGAGTTAATTTTTATTAGATTATCCATAGTATTATTTTATTATCCATACATTTTAATAAGGGGTCGTTATTTTAATGAATTATGCGACTTTTTGTCAATTAATGGTCGCGTATAGTGTGGTTTTAAAGGATTTTCCTCCTGCGAACGCTCAGGCTGTAGAATGAACTCGCTGCCGAGGTTTACCCTAGAAATTACAGAATGGGGCTCTTCAAAAAGACTATATTAAGATTTCTTCAGGGTCAGCAACGCGCAAATGTCATCCCTAGTGTTGCGGGTGTCCATAGGTTACAGTAAGCATTTACCACCAGCCGGGCTGTATGTATGTTTGCCACCTTTGTGGTATAAAAAAATTAGATAAATAGATAAACACTACATAAAAGTTACACTAATGTAACTCACAGATATAACGTTTAACTCACAAACTGACACAAGTGTGCGTCAGAAATATAAATATGAAAAACAGTAAAACAAATAAAATAAAAAATAAAAAACACAAACTAAAGGTTAACGAATTCAACTCTAGCGGACGCCAAATAATTGAAATTCAATTTTATATTTCTATAACCAAAAATACATTAGTCTCTTAACGTTTTTGAAGTCTTAGCATTCGAATGTGTTTGACGAGAATCAGTAAGACAAATGCAGGCTTCACCACAACGACTTCATACCACCTCGTCGTCCATTACTCTACACATAGCATATTACATTTCTCTATTTATATCTTTTTTTTTATACAACTTAGAATGGCAAACAAGCTGACGGCCCACCTGATGGAAAGTGGTAACCGTAGCCTATAGACATGAGCAGTACCATGGACATAACAGAGTATACTGTTTCGCCCATGATACCCCCCATGCGTTGCCATTCCTGAGGACTCAGGTGTTATCCTCTGTACCCAGTAAATTCACTACCATATCCCACCCTTCAAACCGAAACACAGCCATACAAACACAACTGCTTCACGGTTGGGACAAAGGTACCCAAGCAATCAACTTTTGTACAAAGTCTTCCTCTGGCTCCTAGCTAATATATTACTTTTAATATTAAACTTTTACTTGTATCTTATATTTATTGAAACAATAACGCGTGCCACCGACACGCGGGGGAAACCACGAGCCTTGGGAAATCTTGGCGTCTTCCCGCCACCACGCGGAGGCGGCAAATCGGGCCAACTATCTAAATGTATTCATATAAAACTTCCATGAGATATATGTACAACTATTCGTAGCAACATTATTGTTTCCCTCCGCAAGGAATGTGCAAACAATAAAGTTGAAAGTTTGTTGGTTGGCAAAACATAACAGCCTAACAACATGTTTTCTTTATCGGCGCGGTGCGGCGGCGCGGGCGGCGCGGGCGGCGGCGCGCTGCATGCATCAATAACTCTTTCGTTGCTTGTTTGCTTTGGTCGGAGTAATTCTAATTTCACTCCACTCGTTATGTGTTTTTTAATGGGTGATAATGGAAAGGTAGCCCCACCCGCGCTATCGGTATACACCGGCGGGGCACCAGTGAGGGATGATAGGTGAGGATGAAACAGGTCAGTTAACCCATCGTGACGAATTCAACAAGAATTGTTCACGATGGTTTCCAAGGGTAAGCCAAGGAGGTCGACCTAATAGGGTATATTGCTAGCTGGCTGGCTGTCAAACTCCATTGCTAACAATCCCTTTCCCCCCACTCGTTATGTGTTTCAAGTGGTTAACCCTTCTTTGCATGATTTTTTTATTCGTGAAATAAATCAAGGTGATATAATTCATGTTCAAAATTAAAGGAAAAATGGTTAAAAAAATTTTACAGCTATGGTTTTTTTTTGCAACGGACATTAAAAAGGTATCCAGACATGATCAACTTAAAGTGAACTTGTTCTTTTATATAACATTTAGGCATTCAATGTTATGATGAAAATTTCGACCACTATGCAAAGGTACATAAGTTAAATTTTTGTACAGCATCTTTTTAACGACATCTGCTGTGACTTTCTTTTAATGGGTTTTAGGAAGTTAGCATTCGTTTATATCGAGGAGGAACTATAAAACATAGCATAACAGTATAAAATATAACAGCAATAATCTGTAACTTTATATTTAACGTAAAAAAATCAATTGTTGGATTTTTTGAATTTTGTTGTCTTTATTTGTGTGTCAATTTTCCAATAATTATTTGTTACAACTTTTTATTTATTTTCGTCTCATATCATTTACGGGGTAGACAGAGAGGTAATAGTTAATTTGTCTTAACTTGTCTTAAGGTTAACTGTAAAAGCTTGCTTAGCGATAAGACCGTCTTTTGTATCACTTCTCATTTATATATATATATATATATATATATATATATATATATTGTTTCTTTTTTTTTACTTAAATTGACAAAAAATACTAATGTTGTCACACTCCCTTAAGCTTTGGCTCGAACGATCACAACGAATTATAATCAAGACAAAACAAACAAATGAAGTCCAATCAAGAGCGTGTGTGAATAATTTACAACATTCAAACACTTAAAATTTCTTCGTGCAATAGACCGCTTATAAATAATAGAGCACAATTACTCTAATCGACTCAAATTAGGTCAATACCTAAACATGTGTTTACAATGGGGCCCATAATATGTAGTACCTATCTATAATTTTATCAATTAATTCAAAATACACAGCCATAGCTCTAGGAAAAGTACAGAAACGGTTAACCGCGAATATCGTCTAACAAGGATAAAATTTTTGAAGAAAATATGTTAACTCTAAATATATTTTAAACTATATAGTAGTTATTAATTCCAAATATACTTACTTCACTATCACTGCATAGTATAAAACAAAATCGCTTTTTGCTGTCTGTCCCTATGTATGCTTAGATCTTTAAAACTACGCAACGGATTTTAATGCGATTTTTTTAATAGATACGTGAATGAGTATACAAAGCATTATGTATTCTAAGTTAGGGATATATCCTATCTATGTACCAAATTTCATTCAAATCGGTTATGAATGAAATATGAAAGTTATTTATTTATTTAGTTAGAATATAATATCAAATGGAGGCGAATGTAATGGACACATACAGTGCATTTTATTTATATTTCTTTTTATTGTTATTTTTAATGAGGAGTTTCGCGATTGACTCTTGGCTACAACAGAATATCAGTGTCTTGCTCTTTTAAGGGCAAAGCAATAAATTGAGATGTGACCATTTTATGTTACTATGGCACACGCATAAAGGAAGGGAAAGAAGGGAGATTGTAAGTTTATATATTTTGTTTTGTGCTTTTTTGTTTTCATTCTTTTGTCTCTTTTATTGTGTATTATGGGTATGTTTTTTTTTTATTGTAATTTGTTTGCTGTAGGTGGTGTAAATAAATTGTCTATTTGTCTACCTATCTATCTATCAGTTGATTAGTTTTTGCTTGAAAGAGTATCGTCATTCACTCTCACAAATTTTCGCATTCAAAATAGGCAGTAGGATTAGTAAGGATTTTGTGTCAGCTAGATGGTATTGGTGGTTAACCGTCGGTAGGTATATTAAACGCCGCATGCTCGTACGGCAGGAGGTGACAGAAGCCCCGTGCCTGGGGAAATCTGTGTAACTAGTGACACCGCGGTGGCTGCGCGCCGCCCGCGGCTTCGGAACTTTCCCATGGAATTAAGTTTCGCAATATTATTTGGGGTGCTTCGCTCTAAACGAGCTACGTGATATATCGTCACATAATATTCATCTTGTGTCCCTCTAAATCTCGCTCTCAGTAAATTCCATATGGTAATGGTGGCCAAGTAATATTAATTAGTGCAGAAGATTCTATTAACTACTACTTTCCGGGGGGGGGGGGGAGGGATTGTTTGTAATGCGGACTGGTAGTCCCATCGCTAGCAATATACCCTGTCAAGTCGCCTTCCACGTGGTCGCACCTGGAAACCATTATGCTGAATTCCTAGTGTATTCATCACGATGGGCTAACTGACCTGCGTTTTCATTCTCACTTATTATTATTTACTGGCCAGCATAGCCTAGCATGACCAAAGAGGCTGGAACGCTGGAGTCCTCTAGAACGAATTCCTGATATAGATGTCTTGACCATTTGCTCTCTTCTACGAGTCTCTTCTCTCTCTCCGTCCACTTCATTACTGAAGGTCGTGTCCTTGAAAGGTGTCTGTTGCCCCTCTTATGATGTTATTCCATTTCGCACGGTCTTCAGCTTCTCGAGTATCTTACACCTATACAATTATGTGTTCATATATACAAATGTTTTATTCATATAGATTATATAATTGACTTAATTGTACCATGCTTTAATATTTTATTAAGTTAATCAAATAGGTAAACAGTAGAACAATTATGTTTACTTATTCAAGCACGTAATTACAACGATGCCATTACCGGTTTTGCCTAATGTGGCAACCTTTAACACTTACATATTATATAGTATTTAAATCTAATAATTACTAGTTTAATTTTCGTATAATTCAGTGGAGTAAGCTTAATTAGTTTCTGCATCATTCGGGACCCTTAATCGTGAGCAGCTATACTTAGGACAATTGCAGTACTGGAGAAGATTATAGAATTATTAACATCACGATAAGAGCACGAACAAAGCCGCGGCTTACAGCTAGTTTCTTTACATCGGAGCAGTTATTCGACGAGTACATTACACTGGCTTTATTTGACTTTTCGTTGTGTTACGGCTCCGCGGAGATTCTCGCTTTATTACGTTATAATGAATTGTTTCCGCTCGCATGTGTGTTGCGTGATGTTTGCTGTAGCCTTCAAAGGTCACAACAGAATGTTTTCACCCCGCGTACGTTATTTTAGGACTAATAATGAACCAGAAATGTTTCGTGCCACTTTGAAATAAACTGGGCACTGGTATCTAATAGTCCCCAAAAGATAAGATAATATAATATTAGCCTGGTATTACTACGCTGTGCTGACTATCCTCGTTTGTTTTTCTAGTAATCCCTTAAATAGATCTGACTTATGTCATATTATAGATTTCTGGAGCTTTACATTTCGTTTATCATAAATCCTACCTCATAATAGTCCAGAGGAACGATATTTTAACATTTTTATTAATTTTAATCGATATGTATTATGTAATTTTAACATCATATTTCTATTTCGTCCGTCTTCGAAATTTTGGATTTTTTTTTATATAACTTAGAATGTCAAACAAGCTGACGGCCCACCTGATGGAAAGTGGTAACCGTCGCCTATAAACATGAGCAGTACCATGGACATAACAGAGTATACTGTTTCGCTCATGATACCCCCCAAGCGTTAACATTCCTGAGGACATTAGTCGAGGTACTTGATATTGAATAAGCAAAATATCTATGTAAGGTACATCCCTGACTTTTCTACATCCTGGTTATGCAACACCAAGATGTAACAAAAGTAAAAATAAGCCTACAAAGGTTAAAATTCGTCGGACATAAAGAAAACGAATTACCGACATTCGACCTCCTCGAAAGTCCCGAATTGCTCCACTGAAACAATAAGTAAAAGGCAGGTGAGGGAGCAAGGACACTTGAGACCCGATATGACATTATGACAGAGTGCGGAGGCCGGCCATTTGCCAACGGTCCTCTGGGAACTTTTTATCACGGACAAACCTCGTACATCCCTGACTTTTCGCAAGATGTAACAAAAGTTATACAAAGAAAACGTTATTCGTCGGACATAAAGAAAACGAATTACCGACATTCGACCTCCTCGAAAGTCCCGAATTGCTCCACTGAAACAATAAGTAGATAAGAATGGCAATAATGCGCTAATAAAACAGCGCGCTCTATAAAGAGCCCACCACGCTTGAGAACACTTTGTTTCGGGAAACTATTGTTGCGTACGGATCCGGCATCCGGTATACGTATCTGATTGGGAGCGTTATTGTTTTGTGATTGTGTTGTTTATTTACAAATTGCACTATTTTATGTTTCATTTCTTCCTGCTCGCTGCGCCCGTATTTTTATTGGTGACGGAACGAAAATCAGCTACGATATCGAACATGTTGTTTTTTGACTAACAACTTGTTTGGAATTGTAGATCGCTTCGATATTGAGGAAACGTTTCAATTTTATCTTGTTCTGTCATCATCATATCAGCCCCTAACTGTCCACTGCTGAACATAAGCCTCCTCTTTAGGGGGTTTTGCCAGTAGTAGCCATGCTTTGGTAGGCGGATTAGCAACCGCAGTCAGGCGTTAGAAATGTTTTTAAAGGACGCTGCTGCCCATCCCTCGCCCACCCTTAGTTGGCTCTAACGACGTCCACGGAATAGGAAAGGATGGCCTATTCTGTGCCAAGACACGCAGCAAATGTAGTTCTATGTATCCTACTATTTTAATAAGTAATGAATACTGATGTATGAGACGACTAAGGGAGCTTATAATGGAGAGGGGCAGCAGCGTCCCTCATAAAACATCACCAAAAGCCTAACTGCGGTTGCCAATTCGTCTGCCTAGCATGGCAACTACTGCCCCCCCCCCCCCATGTATGTATTTTTGAATGTATTTGAAAGTTTGTTGCTGATTATTATTATTTCCCTAAACAAACTATCATACAATCATGTGGGTATTACAAAGATTTCCTTTTTGTTAAATACGGAACTAGGATTCCTTGGTAAATACCAGAGAGAGACTTTGTACAAAAGTCGTTTGCTTAGTCACCTCTGTCTCATTCGTGTTTCAACCAGTGAAGCAGTTGTGTTTGCATAGCTGTGTTTCGGTTTGAAGGGTGGGATATGGCAATGAATTTACAGGGTACGGAGGAATAACATCTGAGTCCTCAGGAATGGAAACGCATGGGGGGTATCATGGGCGAAACAGTATACTCTGTTGTGTCCATGGTACTGCTCATGTTTATAGGCGACGGTTACCACTTTCCATCAGGTGGGCCGCCAGCTTGTTTGCCATTCTAAGTTACATAAAAATGTAAGAAAATTTATTCCAAAAAGATGTGAGCTAATATTATTAACAATATAAACTATTTGGACATTTCGTCGCCCAATACAAAGCAGCAAAATCAATACTCAGCTGTCAAATTAGTGACTCAATGACAAAGATTTGTTTTCCCGAACGTATTTATTTAGTGACGTTTGTGTTTGAATTCGCGAGTGGCAGCCACTTCGTTGGGAAAAATATTAAATTGCCAGGGTGGAGTGGGGCTCGTGACTCGCATCAGACCTGTTTAATATTAAAGCTCCCGCTTCAGCCGGCGACGACTTGCCTCCCTGATTACTTGACAAACATTTTGATAATTATTTAATCATCGTACTTGTTTTGCGCTTTTATGCGACTTTTGTGCCATTACGGCTACGTGTATATTTTTTTTATGAATGATAATGGAATGGTAATCCCGCCTGCGCTATCGGTATACACTGGCGGGGCACCAGTGAAGGATGATTGGTGAAGGTAAAAAGGCAAGTCGGTTAGTCTTTCGTGACGAATTTAACGACAAATTCATCACGATGGTTTCCAAAGGGAATCGCGTGGAGGTCGACCTGATAAGGTATATTAATAGCAATGGCGACTAACCTCCCAATTACTAACACGGTACGTGTATATTGAATCTTCTGGTGCTAAAAGTACACATAAAGTGAAACGGACTATGTTGAATTGCTCCTCAACTTTAAGCGACTTCCAAAAGTAGAAAGCATTTGCTTCGAATTTTTTTTTTTTTTTTATATTTAGTATAAGTAACCATTTTGAAAATTCTTTTAGTAATTGATGGGATTTACTTTCATATTACTCATAGTCCCACTTTAAATTTGTAACAATTGACGTTACTGATCTTTTTTCACTTACAAAATCTTGTCGTGAATCTCTTCATGACTGTTTGTGGATTTCCACTACATACAAATAAGGTTGACGCTTCGTCTTGTAATTCGGTGATAAAAGGAGAAAAAATAGTATTAAACCGTGCCTTTGTTGCTTGTATTTGCCAAAGTGTATATTATAAAATACCGACAAACTACCCACTTTTCGTAATTTATATAATAACTAGCAATTTACTGCTACTTTGCCCTAGTACATTAGTATGTAAAGTATTCTATAAAAGATACAACCTATTCCTGTACCACATTTAATTCAAAGATCGTTAGTTAAAGCACATTTAGACGTGATTGATAACAAATATAATAATAATATATTTATTTATGTCTTCTCACAAACAACTTAAATTAACACATGAAGTATTGAGGATAAAATAAAATTAAAATACAAATATAGATACTCATACAAAGATTTTAATGTTTTTACAAATTTTCACATTTATAATATAAGTAGGATTGTATACACAAAAAAAAAAATATACAAATCTCCATCGCATTACACAACAATTAATTAAGTAATATCAATTAAACTGAGACATGAGACATGGCTCGGCGGTCGGTCTTCGAGTACGCGGTAGGCACACGAGCACCCACCTCACCATTAACTACCCACGAATGAGCCGTCAGAATAATAAGACACCGCATAAATTTTACGTCTTAAGCCATCATAAATTTCGTGGAAATTTATATATATTATAATCTGAACAATTACTCACCGAGGAGTCAGCCGGCCGATAACTTATACTAGACGGTTTACGGGGCAGCTGCCGGCGCGGCGCGCTAATGCAAAATCATATTTTATTATTCCAAATACGAATAATGGTGAATTGGACGAACGGGATTGGGTAATGCTGGTTATTAAATTAATATCCTATACTTAGGTGCTGAATGGTTCAAGTCGGAACGGGTGTAGTGACTGCCGTGGTGCACCGGGATGGGGTGGTCGGTACCCACAGCTGTTAACGGTGATTTGAACAAAAATTAATTGTACTTTGTCTATTTATTGGGATGTTACAACTCTTTTGTACTGTGTAAACTAGTATTAATCTATCTTTTCATGTGTTCAATTTTAGATCAGGAACATATCAATATGGCAGAATATGTGTTGTTTCGATTTGGTTTGATTTCATATATTATGTAATATATCTGCCTACCCTAATGGGAGACAGGCGTGACAAATATGTATGTATGTATGTAATATATCAAATCAAATTAAATCGAAACCAGTTTATTCATGCAGACGATTATTGCAGTAATGGTTCAAATTCAAATTCAAATTCAAAAATAATTTATTCATGTAGGACATTTTAGCCGCTTATGAACGTCAAATTTTTATGGTTATGCAACATAGTTAATATATTTAAAATAAATTTTGAATAGATACTGTGACTATATAACTTATTATAGTGTACAAATACTATATAATAATCATATATATACTTCTATACTAATATTATAAAGAGAAAAGATTTGATCGTTTATTGTTTGTTTATAATACCTAAATAAATTCAAAAGGTACTAACCGATTTTAAAAATTCTTTCACCTGTAAAAAGCTACTCTATCAGCGAGTAACATAGATATATATTATTTTCCAAAATTCTTAAAAAGAAAATTGCGAAATCGGGCTGGATCACTTGTTTTATATAAAAATAACTTAGATTATATAAATAAAGTTTCAAGCCTCAAAAACGGGTCAACTTTTTGTCAGCTAATTGTCAAATTAGTTGACACGATTTTTTTATCAGTGTTCTATATGATTACGCATAAAATGTATCTTGACGTATTATTTAATAAGTAAAATAAAATAAGTGTTTACGTATTAAAAATATGTAGAAATTATAAGACAACATAACTATAGAAATTATAAACGAACCACCCATAACTATTTATTACGCAAAATTGTATGAAAAAGTTGAACCGTTTTTTCTGAAGCATTTCTATGGAGACACTCTATCTATGTATATAATCTAAGAAAAATAAAAATTGAAACTTTTTGTGGGCTAACGTTGGATACATTCTGTTCATACACACAACGTCGTCACAATCATTGAAACTTATTTATTCAATTATTCGTGTCACTAATCAATAATTAATAAGTGAAAATAATAAAATAAAAGACATTTTATAAACGTCATAGATTCAATAGGAAACAAATCTGAAATTACAGCGGAATCAGTACGAAATACTCGCACCGGGGGGATTTGGTGAACTTGCCCGGGCTCGGTGTAATGTCTTTAAACTCCCGCCGCCGATCCGCGGAGATAATACCAATCTACGACACTGTTACAATGGTATTTCAACTAAATTGTTATGACAGTATTTGTAATTGGGTTTTGCAGAGTGGAGTTATCTTGTATTAATACCTAAATGGTAGTAGATCGCACCCCTTGGGACCGTTTCAGTAATTTGTAGAACGCTATTTTAATTCTGTGATATTACTAAATAGATTTGTATCCGATACGAACTTAATTTACATATTCACTGCCGAATATAGGTCTCTACAGAGACTGCCGTAAAGAATGCTCTTAAACCACCTGCATCCACTGACTCTCTGCAATACATTAAGAGGTCATTACTCCATCTAGCGAGTAATTGTCCTGCACTGGGTATGCTTGTACAGGATCGAGAACAGTTCTTCCCCACCGTAAAGAAAAACGTCACCTTTGATTATTACAAAAATAAAATTGAGTCTATTGGCGAATAAATCATATATCTATCTATCTATCTATCCTATTTAAGAGCTGCGCTCTTGTCGGTGGAGCTCTTGCCACTCACTACGATTTTCAGCGAGTCTCTTCACCTCTTGATACGACACGACACCAACTCCTTCCTTGATCTGCCTGATGTAACTATGTCTCGGTCTCCCCCTCCCTCTCCTTCCTTCTATCTTAGCTTCTGTTATAATGTTCATAAGTTCGTCGTGTCGTATCAAGTGTCCCAACATTTTTCCTCTTCTGTCCTCAATAGTTCTAATAATTTGTCTTTTTTCCTTAACCCTAAGCAGGACCTCCTCATTGCTAATTCGAAAGCATATATGGTATATATAAAATCGCTTAAAATCATCTAATAAATCAGACAAATTGAAATACTTCTTTTGGAAGTCAAAATATGTTTAGAATAAATATTAAAAATCAATTCTAATATGTCATTATGTGTATATCGACCCTCAATGATGTCATTTTTTTTTAAATCCCTTACTTGTCAATCTAACATAGGTAACGGAATCTATTTAATTTACTAGACCAAAGATCGTTGAAGTAAAATTATAAAAGATAATTTAATTTCGTATTTATTTTGTAATAGATTAAAATAACAATATCGCTAATAGTATTACGCTGTTGTACGTTTGCTAAATTTAGCGTCGTTAATTAGTAACTTTAACAAGTTCTTCTAGTTGTTGATAAACATAAAGAAATCAGAATCTCGTTAACAACCTATTATTTACAATACACTGTTGCTTTAAACAATATCCTTATAGTCAAAACTCTGCTTAAATTTTGTATTTTTATATAATGTATATAGTGTACACCATATATTTATTTATTTATTCATTAGTACAAATATGTGTACATGGCGGACTTAATGCTAAAAGCATTCTCTCCCAGTCAACCATAGGGAAGTGTCAGAATACTCGAATGCGGTACTACTAATTATTGATATACATACATTACATATATAAACGAATAAATATATATAAATAACAAATATACTTACACATATATGACATATACTATATTATACACGAAATTGAGAATAATATAAAGCACTTACTGCTCGGATAAAAATAAAAAGTGAGCGTGAACGCACCATCTATACTTATAATAAATCTGTAGAGAGGTCAATTCTGTACATGAAATATATTTCCAAAATAACTATCAGGGGGTGATTAGTGATCGATACTGACGCCAAAAATGCAATCAGTAAAATTTTTGTCTGTCTGCCTGTATGTTCGTTATAGAAACCAAAACTACTCGACGGATTTTAACAAAATTTAGTACAATTATTCTTCATACTCCTGGGCAGGTTATAGTAAACTTTTTATCACGCTACGATCAATAGGAGCAGAGCAGTGAAGGAAAATGTTAAAAATGTCCACCCGTGCGACGCCGAGACGGGCCGCTAGTATACAATAAGAATTATACTAAATTATGGTGATATTGACAAAGAATGCAATGTTTTTTTTTTTAATGGATGAAAGTATAGTTGTGTTACGTTATCGGCATACGTTGACGGACAACCAGTGAGGGATGATAGATGAGGATGAACCAGGGGAAACCACGTGGAGTTGATAGAGCGCTAATATGGTTAACTAGCAATGGGGCTATTTTTTTTTATATGGGTAGAAATAGAATATATAACCCTATATATAACTAACCCCGCCTGCGGTATCGGTATCGTCTGGCAAGGCACCAGTGAGGGATAAAAGGTGAACATAAAAAGACAGATCAGTTAGCTCATCGTGATAAATACACTTGGTATTCAGCACGATGGTTTTTTTTTTTTATACAACTTAGAATGGTAAACAAGCTGACGGCCCACCTGATGGAAAGTGGTAACCGTCGCCTATACACATGAACAGTACCATGAACATAACAGAGTATACTGTTTCGCCCATGATACCCCACATACGTTGCCCCCATGCGTTGCTACGGACTCAGATGTTGTTCCTCTGTACCCAGTAAATTCACGCCATATCCCACCCTTTAAACCGAAACACAGCCATGCAAACACAACTGCTTCACGGTTGAAACATGAATGGGACAGAGGTACTCAAGCAATCGACTTTTGTACAAAGTCTTCCTCTGGTTTCCAGAGGAACTGCGTAGAGGTCAACCTGACATGGAATATTGCTAGGCCACTAACAAGCAAACAAAAACCACTAACAAACAAACAGCCCACTAAGAGATTTGTTCCTTAGGTGGCCTTAGTGGCCACGGTGTATTCGTGCAAGAGAAAGAATACTCGAAATCCAACACTATACCAAACCTCCAGGCCACTATAGCAGTAATAAACTATTAATCTCGTGATGATTATCATGGGGAGTGCTCTGAAGAATTGTTCGGATTGATACCTGCTGCTGATTTTCACCATCGTACAACCCGCCACAAACTACAATTTCATCCCAACCATCTGGACGAGTGGCGGTCCTCCACCGTGCGTTTTTCAAGGCACTTTCTTTCACGCACAACCACTCTTTAAAATCAACTTCCAGCAGCAGTATTTCCGAACCGATACGTCAACATAACCTTCAAGAAAAGAGCATATTCCTTTTTAGAAGACCGGCAGCACACTTGCAATGCCGTTGGTGTTGTGGGTGATCATGGGCAACGGTAGTCACTTACCATCAGGTGAGCCGTATGCTCGTTTGCCCCCTGTGTTGTAAAAAAACCTAGTACACCTATTTATAACTAATTTTTTTTTTTTACAAAATGTGTTAAAAAAGACCTTCTTGCGAAAATAATAATTCCCTTTACAAAGCGCAAGGGCTGCCATTGTTTCAAATATATATGCGACTCACAAAGAAATACCCATATTGAATCCAATAACAGAAGCGCTGTGAATACCTTTCTCGGAGAACATAAGCAAACAGTGTTATCAGGTGGAAAATTCTCTCTCTTTATTCGTTAATGGCAGCTATTTCCCGGGGCGGGGGAGCGCGGGGTGCGGCCGGGGTGAGGCGCGCGGGGCGAGCGTCCCCGGCGACCTCCTGTGATCATCCACGAGATTGTGCCCCGATGAAACTCGTCCCACACATAATGGACAGCCCTGATTGAATCACTTGCGCTTCTTTCACGCGGGATTGATTCCGCGATCAAGATTTTGGAGACCTTTCCGCTCTATGGAAAATAACGTATAGATACGCCGGGCCGACTACTTCGCACGTAGCGAAAGGGTACCCCCACGTTTAGCGTTTTAAGACTCCGGGTTGCGAAGGTGGGGCCTCATTAAAAAGGGCAAAGGGATAACAGGGAGAGGCGCGTTTTGCGATATCCCTAACAATTAGTACGCAGCCCGCCGGTTCTTTTTCGACGACCCGTCTCAATGTAAAGAAACATTCGAGCGAATTGTAAATAAGGCAATTGTACATTGTACACGGTCGTGTGTGCGTCGATCTTGATTCTGTTAGTAGTTTTTTTTTTTACAACACAGGGGGCAAGCGAGCATGCGGATCACCTGATAGTTAGTGACTACCGTCGCCCATGATCGCCCACAACACTATTATGGTATGGTATTACAGGTGTGCTGCCGGCCTTTTAAAAAGGAATATGCTCTTTTCTTGAAGGTTATGTTGTCATATGTTCTAATGTTAATGACAAGTATTTTTTATCACAAATAAAACAAGAACTTTATTTATTTAATCGTTATATACTTACGACCGAAGAGATTCTAGGTAGACCAATCGTGAGTATTTAAATGTAGCACATTGAAATGTATGTATCTACAAGTAGATATTAATATTGTTTTTATTGTTCTATTTATTTGATCATCACGTTGCACTGTCAATTGTGTTTTCTGTTATTCCTGTCTACGGTCGACATTAGACTAGACTGTCTTTCAAAAAAACGCCATCTGGTGTTAAGTCCGTGTATAATATAGTATATATCATATATGTGTAAGTATATATTCATATATACTATCGTTTATATATGTAATTTTATATTATGTAATTTAGAGTTAATTTTGGGAGAGAAAATACTATATATGTACTAATGAATAAATAAATAAATTAAAGTATAATAAACGCATCCTTTTGTAAGTGACCTGAACATAGATATCAGTTGATTGAATCCTGCATGGTTTATTAAGTAAATATTTGTGCGTTGCGCAGTGAAAGTTATTTTTAGATTTTATTGCGAAATTATTAAAGCGCCCTTTACTCATAGTTAATTAGGGACTTGGGTGTTTAAATATAAAATTGATAGCTGTAAATACTTCTAGAAAAATATATAACACAAACATATAAATAACACCCTCCCACATACATACATTTAAATTACATACTACCTACCACAGGGAGAGTTTGTACAAAAGTCGTTTACTTGGGCATTTCTATCCCATTCGTGTTTCTACCGTGAAGCAGTTGTGTTTGCATGGCTGTGTTTCAGTTTGAACGGTGGGATATGACAGTGAATTTACAAGGTACAGAGGAATAACACCTGAGTCCTCAGGAATGACAACGTACAGGGGGTATCATAGTCGAAACAGTACTCTGTTATATCCATGGTATTGCTCATGTCTATAGGCGACGGTTACCACTTTCCATCAAGTGGCCGTCAGCTTTTTTGCCATTCTAAGATGTATAAAAAAAACCTACTCATAGTAAGATACCATAAAACAATCAGTATGTTATAGTAAAATATATAAAATATATTTTTTACACAATTTCACTATAAGTTTTTCTTTTTAAATGACATTGATCTATTCTCTCAGAATTTTATAAATACCTACTATTAAACTAACAAGGTAGTAATTAAAATTTAAACAGTAACAGAGCTATTGTGACAGGTAGACCCCAATTTATGACTTTTTTCTTTTTATTTATTACGTTTTCCGAGATATCGGGTTCGAACAAAATACATTTTTTGATATTAAAATTGCATGATACATGGCATTTAAAAATATTAAAATATTGTTCCTTTGAAGTGTTACAGTAGAATTTATAATGACCCAAACGTTAAGCTCCTGAGTCGATTTTGGTATAAACAAAAATATAAAATTGAGTCCGAAAATTCGGAATTTCATTTCATGGTAAACCTCCAGGTTTAATGCGTATCCAAAGATTGTCTGTAAGAGATTGTCCTAGCAATAACACCAGTTTTTGTACCTTTTCCTCTATATTTTATGCTATTATATTCCATTTGAATTTTCTAATAGTCATTGTATAATTATGTTTTTGATGCAATAAAGAATTAAAGAAATAAATAAACAAAAAACAACTTTATCTTTTATACCATTAGGGACTCTCCTTAATCTATGTTTAATACGTACATACGTAGTATAAAAAAAAAACGTAAAAAAAGAATGCCAAACGAGAAAGAAAAATCAAAATGTCAATATTTACGAGTTAGTAATGAAAAGATCGGAGCGGCCGCCTCGTGCTAATTATTCTACAAAGGGACCGCGCCTGTCAATTACAACGGTGCCTTCCTCAGCCACCGAACACCCTCCGCTGGGCCCTTACGTTTGATGTCAATACTCTAGCTCGCCCAAATAAACCGCCTCCAGGGATTATACGATTTAGTTCAAATTATTTCAAATACCTCACTAAATGCTATCTACTACTCGGAAGTGCAGAATCGTGTAAACATAAACCAAAGTGGCGTGTATATGTGTGTGTGTGAAAGAGAACAGTGCCTTCGGTTATTACTGTCACAATTATTGCCTATTATTCGGTTTCCAATAATGGCCCGAGATGACGATTGACAAACTATATATATATATATATATATATATATATATATATATATATATATATATATATATATATATATATATATATATATATATATATATATATATATTATTTATTATTTATTAGTATACTAGCTGTTGCCCGCGACTTCCTCCGCGTCAGTTTCTATTATTATGTTAGTCAGTTTCTATGATTAATATTATTATGTTGATAAAACTCTTTGGCAAATAATTAAAAATAATGCATTAATTTAGACCAAATTTGATTACCATAAAAAAGGTTATGGTGAGTTAATCTTAAAAGATTGACATACACTGTCACGGACAATTTTTTAGATTATTTAAAAAGGAATAATTCTTTCATACATATTTTTTGGGTAACTTGAACCGTTTACGCAGCGCACGCAACGGAAGCCCTCAAATATGAATAATTTTCCCCGTTTCTGCAACATTTTTCACTGATGCTTCGCTCCTATTGGTCATAGCGTGATGTTTTATAGCCTATAACCTTCCTCGATAAATAGACTATCCAACACAAAAATAATTATTCAATTCGCACCAGTAGTTCCGGAGATTAGCGCGTTCAAACAAACAAACTCTTCAGCTTTATAATATTAGTACAGATTACTTATAGTTACAACACATATACGAGTATATTTATTGAAATATCTACCTAAAATCAGATTCATGATACCTTAAGGATGATTATGAAAAAATGGAAGAATAAAAAATGCGAACTAACTTTATATTATTATTTTTATTGTAATATCTATATAATTTAATCATTACCAGAGGGAGACTTTGTGCAAAAGTCGATTGCTTGGGTACCTCTGTCCCATTCGTGTTTCTACCGTGAAGCAGTTGTGTTTGCATGGCTGTGTTTCGGTTTGAAGGGTGGGATATGGCGTGAATTTACTTGGTACAGAAGAATAACATCTGGGTCCTCAGGAATGGCAACGCATGGGAGGTATCATGTGCGAAACAGTATACTCTGTTATGTCCATGGTACTGCTCATGTCTATAGGCGACGGTTACCACTTTCCAACAGGTGGGCCAGCAGATATTTTGCCATTCTAAGTTGCAAAAAAAAAAGTTTTGGAAATGTTTTAACAGGGACGCTGCTGCCCATCCCTTGTCCTACCTTAGTCGCGCCTTACGACACTCACGGGAAAAGAAAGGGTGGACTATTTTATGCCGAAACCATGTGGTCCATATCACTGATTATTTGATTACAATTATTTTGTTTAACCCCGCTAATTTTATTTATAATCTTCATAAGTTGTCAGTCTGTCACACACATTAACGTTAGCGGAATTAACCCTTATTTGCATGATTTTTTTTTTATTGGTGAAATAAATTAAGGTGATATAATTTAGATATATAGATAGATAGATACTCTTTATTGTTTCCTCCAAAAGATTACAATAGTAAACTTATTATAAATATAAATAATTACAAGAAATAATCACAATGACAAAACAATGGGCGACCTTATCGCTAAGAGCGATCTCTTCCAGGCAACCTTTGGATGGAGAGGAGTAATTATAAATAGTTTGGTGGGAGGCACGATGAAAGATTTTGTTAGTTCTAAATATGGGAGATGTGATACATACAATAATATAAATATTATCCCTACTCATTATTATATTTATATACATACACCTACACACACAATTTATGTTCAAAAAATAAAGGAAATATTGTTAATAAATAAATTTGACAGTTATGTTTTGTTTTTTTGCAATGGACATTAAAAAGGTATCCAGACACGATCAATATAAAACGAACTTTGTCTTTTATATATTTTTTGGGCGTTTAATGTTACTATAGAAATTACCACCATACATATATATATATATAAATATATATATATATATATATATATATATATATATATATATATATATATATATATATATACCATATTATAAAGAAGGGTTAAACAAATTAATTCTAACCAAATAACCAGTGAATCATGATCGTCAGAACCCTAACAAATTCTTACACGAGCAATAATGAAACTAAATATAAATACAGCTATGTCAACACTCATATGTGTAGATAGATACTGCGAAGTCTTTCTTTTGAACGGAACCAATCTTCGGACGCTCCCAGCGATTTCGCAAGATAAGCTCCTGACTATTAGGGAATTCAGCTCAGTTGTGTAGCAGCGAGGGTGAGGTGCGATACAAATAATGAGATGTCGGACTCACCTGTTGTGCACTGCACTAAGATTGATGGCGGAGCAGGCCTTTCCGATGTCGGCTCCTACTACCACACCGCAATGCTTGCCTAACGACTGGGTCAATCCATACATTTATTACACAGTATTGTAGTTATGTAAGTTTACGTTTCCAAATCGGTAAAACTTACTTAAAACTTATGTTGGTAAAATGGTATGTTTTACAGTTGTGTTTGCATGGCTGTGTTTCGGTTTGAAGGGTGGGATATGACGTGAATTTACAGGGTACAGAGGAATAACACCTGAGTCCTCAGGAATGGCAACGCATGCGGGGTATCATAGGCGAAACAGTATACTGTGTTATGTCCATGTCTATAGGCGACGGTTACCACTTTCCATTAGGTGGGCCGTCAGCTTGTTTGTCATTCTAAGTAGTATAAAAAAAAGATATGGTAAATCAATATAACGATGTATAATCATGTAGTGACTACTGTAATAGAGTATTGATTTAGCCAATTACTGCTAATATGAAAATGTCTTGCAATAATCGAATATTATGTAAGACACAGAGAAACTAGCTCATTATAATAAAAAAACATAGTCTCTTATTACATGTAAATGGTAGATATTAATCAATAAGTTATGATTTAAAAGAAATCTACTGCTGATAATAATAAAAGCAAAAAGTACGATACGACCGTTTCGTACGCCCGCCCATACAAAGCTTTTTCCTAATTTCACGCAGCTTTTAAAATGTCTTTTTTAATTTTCCTCTTGTTCTACAAAACAACAGAGTCATCGAGGGTAAACAATTTTTGTTTGTACGGGCTTCGGCGACTTCATTAGTAGAAATTAAATTTTGTATCCTACGTTAAGCCCTTGTATATTTTTGCGTGCCGGCGACCGGCGACCGGCGGCCGGCGGCCGGCAGCGGCGACCCTCCCATCTCGTCACCTTTTATTGAATATTGATCCATTGTATGCTGCTGTTGAACATCAGCACTATTTTGGGAACAAATAAAATTTGTATTCCTAATGTAACTTTTTAAATTTTTTAATGGTCTTTACTTTGAACAATTAGACGACAAAAAAAGGATTATCTATTATCTATTATTTTTAGTTCCTTTTTCTGTATCATACTATTTCATATTCTATATATCTAAACATGATCAAAATCACAAGGTAACTCTGGTATAGTTGTCATAAACTAGTAGTTGGCTACTTTAAACTTTAAAAATCTAGATAATTATGTATTAAATCGTACTTAAAATGTCCAACAATACAAACATCGTTAATAAATTTTATTATACACTAGCGGCCCGTCCCGGAGCACGGACACAACCCGGAGACAAGTGGACATTTTTTCAACATTTTAAAAAGTGGTTATTGTGACATAACGATAATAGTTGAACATATAGTATCGCCAAGTTTTTTTGTAGTTATTGATATTTTCTTCAATATTGTAGAACATACTTTTGTTCTATCACCAATAGTTTTCGCAACGCACGCGATGAAATATATTTTATAGCATTTTTTACACCTTGAGTAACGTTACTAAAGTTTTAGTAAGGATCCCTAATCTTTTCTAGCAATAAATATAGCTTATGTTACTCAGGGTGGATGTAGCTTTCTAATGCTGAAAGAAATTTAGAAATCGGCAAAGTAGTTTTTGATTTTATTTATTACAAAAATACACACAAAAATACAAATCTTTCCTCTTTATAATATTAGTGTAGAAGAGAAGCAATACGAGGATAAAAGTATGTCGCGTTGAATTTTAATACACTCGGAGAAATTAAAGCAAAGCATTCGGTACTCCAGCGACAAACGACATAATGTTCGTACATCCAACTGATCTGCATGAATTACAATCAGAAGTATGCACATTACCTGCATCTCTCATTTCTTTATTTTCTTCTTATTTATGATTACAAGAATATTGCAACAATTCTAAATTACTTTTATTATTTTTTACAATAATCCTCTTAAGAAAACAAGACAGTAGACCGCTACGCTCACTTTGCTCCGTGCGCCTGTTTTTGCAAGGGAAAGCTGCTATCTTTCTGTGCAAATATACTGTAATAATTGAGCTTTCTACCTTTTTTTACAAGAATATTTATGTCTTTTTAAAACTTTGTGTTTAATTACACTTTTGCATTACTTTGGTTAATTCTGTTATTCTCTTTTTGTTAGGTAATTAAGATAAATACACCTTTTTTTTTTTGTATCCGCATAACATTTAATTTACATTATGTTTTTTCTTACAGTGTTATTAAAATATAAAACAGTGAAATTTTATAAGTGTACTCGTTTTATATATCATTGCAACCAGACTTCATTATGTTATGTTTTTATTAAATTTTCTCGTCTAGTTTCTGTATTACCTGGAACCCATGTATATGAATAATCACGGTGCAAACACGAGCCAGACTATAATACTCGTACTAGTGGTAGACTGACTAGTCGAAAAAATCTCAATAACAAGTGTATTTCTATACAAAAAAAGTCTTTAGTTGTGACAAAATGCAACGACGAATGGCGATACTTTATGCTTCGTACATTGAATATATGTGAACTTAAAAGTCTAATTGCTCAAGGGTCGGTACAAGGCAAACGTTCTCGGAGTAGATCACCAACGCGATGGACTGACCTCATCAAAACGGCCACACAGCAGTCTATTGTGGAATGCTCTCGCTCGGCTGTGAGCAGAAGTAGATGGAGACGCATTGCGAGGACCTCAGTCGCGAAGGAGGGCCTCATCGACGATCCACTATCTTCATAAAAACCACGACCACTCTGTCAGAAGAGTACGACTGAAGAGAGAGAACTTAAAATGCGCAATTGAAGCAAAATGTATTTGCAAACAACAAGTCGATAGGAGTAGAATGGCCGCAGCGACAAACAGCGCGCTGGTTGCGCAGTGCTGCTCGCGGCACAGCCGTGAACCGCGCTCATGAATAAGGCCTCCTATTAAGTTCGAAACTAGTCGGACAACCCCGAATTTATAACGTAAATATACTCGTAGTCAACATAAATTATTACAAGTAGATTTTACTTCACCACAAACAGATTTTTGCTTTTTAACCTGCTAAGAAAAACTGCTGCTTTAATCAAATAACAAAAATAATATGGATTTAACACGAAATAAATTAACTTATATTTAAAAATATAAATCTTCAAATAGATTCAGGTTTGACGACGTATGTCGCACAAAAACTACAGATTAATTGAAAACCTCCAAGTTTTGAAAATCGTTTTAATTTATATATGGTAGTTACATAATCAATCCAGTTCCCTTTCTTCATTGCTATATATGTAACTACGTTGACAACTGTTGTACTTGCCACAGGACCGGCCGTTGGCGCACAACGTGACGTCACGGGTGCTGCACAGCAACCAGAGCCTCGTGCTGCAGAAGGTGACGCGTCACAGCAGCGGACGGTACGCCTGCTCCGCGCTCAACGCCGAGGGCGAGACTGTCTCCAACGAGCTGCACTTCAGGGTCAAATGTGAGCATCCTCAAATGGATTTTATTTATTTAACTTAATTTACTTAGGTACTTCTGTCCCATTCGTGTGTCAACGGTAAAGCAGTTGTGTTTCGGTTTGAAAGGTGGGATATGGCAGTGAATTTACAGGGCACAGAAGAATAACACCTGAGTCCTCAGGAATGGCAATGCATGGGAGATATCATGGGCGAAACAGCATATCTGTTATGTCCATGGTACTGCTCTTGTCTATAGACGATGGTTACCACTTTTCATCAGGTGGGCCGTCAGCTTGTTTGCCATTCTAAGTTACATAAAAAAAAGACACATTTGCTAAGTTGTTTATTAGAATTTAAGTATTTAATCAGTAAAACTGAACACATTTTACAACGAAACATGGCTTAATAAACATTAATTAGATACCCGTACTTGTACCTCAAAAAAAATTTGTTTTTGTTTTATTTTAATTAATGTTTTTCAAGCCGTACTCATTTGAAAAAATATTACTATCCTAGTAGTAAATCTTATCCTTTTAAATGTAACCAAACATCGCAATTAATGGAGCTAGGTATTATTTAATAATTTATTTCTAAATATTACGCCCTCTGTGTGACACTACACTTGACTACTACAAGACTGTCTTATTGTTACGCTGTAAATCTTATTATTATATATCTATTTTAAAGTAAAACTAAAACTATTAAATATATAAAAGACTATATCTGCATCAACCGGAGTATTTATAAATGTTGTATCAAACACACAGATATAATTTATTATAAAAAAAACAGCAACTTTTATCATTCAAAATTGTCTAAGTTGTATAAATATATATATATATATATATATATATATATATATATATATATATATATATATATATATATATATATATATATATATATATATATATATATATATATATATATATATTGGGTACGAAGACAGGAGTAACCCCGGCAGTGATCAAGTAATGACTGAAATGATGATTATGGGAGTAGACCCTATGGAATGGAAAAAAAATTAGGTACCAAAATCCGTTTCCGTTCAA
The DNA here is from genome assembly GCF_026898425.1 of Galleria mellonella. Taxonomy (NCBI): domain Eukaryota; kingdom Metazoa; phylum Arthropoda; class Insecta; order Lepidoptera; family Pyralidae; genus Galleria; species Galleria mellonella. Next base: position 6,680,881 of record NW_026442176.1, read on the forward strand.
AATTAACAGCATAATATACAAAATATATTAAAATACAAGTATTACTACAGTAATTGATGTTATATTATCATACAAATAAAAAATGTACGCAATTAAATGCATCAAATACAATTAGAGTGATAAAAGTGCATCAGTTTTAGATACTGCCATAGATAGATCCTAGTTCAAGCGTCGGGCCGTTAGAATTCATCGAACATAATATTCTTGAAAACAAACTTAATGAGTCTTGAAACTTGGCATGAAAGTTCAGCGCTAAATAGAAAACTCGTCAACAAGCTGGCTTCATTACGGCACCTCTCGAAGCTCATTGAAAACAATCGACGCAAATCTGGAACAATGCGAGGTAGCGACCCACACTTGAGGCGCTCCAAATTAATTAATCGCGACGGCCGCGCATTGTCCCACAAATATACCGCACAAATTAAGGAGCACCGCGGCCGTGCCTGCCCTCCCACCGCGCCCCGCCGCACCCCGCACCCACCCGCAAGCTTCGCACCTCGGCTGTATTATCGCTCTCGCTCCGGGAACTAAACTTTCCTCTAATTGTTTTTTCTCCGACGTTTGCCTTGATGCCTTCTGAAAGGAAATACTGAATGGCTAAACTTCCTTGTTTCGCGATTCGAGACTAAATGGAGTTGGTTTGTGTTTTTATTGGAATAAGTATTTCTTAACAGTTTTAAAGACGCTATTTAGTATATTAGTCTGTAATGTTGATTTAGTTGAGTTTATTGGAGAATAAAATAATTTACGTTATTTATTGCTTTTAAGTTTACCGCGCAGTTATTCATTCATCATTTCAGCCATTGTTGAACATAAGCCTTCCCCATAAGGGGACTCTTGCCAGTAGTTGCCAATTGTAGTAACCGCAGTTAGGCATTCAGAGATGTTTGAAAAGGGACGCTGCTGCCCATCCTTCTACCATTATGTTTCTTTAGTCGCCTTTTACGACACCCATAGGAAAGGAAGAAGTCGAAAGGTCTATTCTATGCCGGGACCACACGGGCAAGAGGAATATTATTTATTAATAACATTGTAAATATTGTAAAGAATAAAAAAAAATATTTAGTCTATTAGTATTCGCTAATTTACATATTTACAAATAAAGTGATATACGCTACAAAAACTTTAGACAAATTAGATTAAACTAATTCATTCAAATCCTTATTTTTATATCATCCTTATCCTTTATATTACCCTTATTTTAATGTGAAAATAAAGGTAATTTTATTTTTATTTCTAAAATAAACTTCTAACACATACTCGATCTCACTACTTCGAAATGCTACCGAATAGGATCGAGAGAATTCATTTGGAGAAAACACAAGCAAGTCGTAGACAGCGAGACGATTTAAATGGCAAATTTTTCCCCCCTAATTTATAGAGCCGCCTGAAAGGATTTCTAAACAATAGTCAATTAGAGTGCGGATTGGATTGCGGTGATTAAAGTCAGCTCGGTTGCCGAAGAATAAATAAAGGATATAAATTAAAGTCCCGTTAGTAGTGAGGCGCAGGTGAGTGGGACATTCCGCGATGGCGGTGTCCCGCGCTCGCGCCCGCGCCCGCGCCCGCTCTCGCCTCCTCTCCGCTCTCATTTTCAGTAATAGCTAGCTATCTGTTTCACCGATTGTAAGGTATAATCCAGACAAAATAAGATGGGATTTTTAATAGCAAATATAACTGCGGGTGACGCTGTCATTTTTCAGAAGCGTATTGTAATGAAGTCGTTGCTACGCAAGTACGTTTATATACTCGTGTTTTGATTAAACCGATTACTCGTGCAGTGACTGATTGTGGTTATTATATTTAAAAACCGTACGATTTATTCAATCTCATTTTAATTTCGGTTGTTATGATATTATGAGAAAATCTTATGGAATAAGCAATAAAAATTTGAATAAAGATATGTGTATATTTACAGTAGATGATTCTTGTAAGAATTTAAATGAGATGTACCATCCATAATTTTACAAAAATGATCAACTATATTAATTAATATTTAAGATTCCATATTCAAGACCTTTTTTTTAATGGATGATAATAGAATGGTAGCCCCATCCGCGCTATCGGTATACACCGGCGGGGCCCCAGTGAAGTATGATAGGTGAGGATGAAGCAGGTCAGTTAGCCCATCGTGACGAATTAAACAAGAATTGTTCATGATGGTTTCCAGGGGGAACCACGTGGAGATCGACCTAATAGGGCATATTGCTAGTAATGGGGCTGTCAAACCTCATTGCTAACAATCCCTATCCCCCACATTCAAGACCTTGATATGTATAAATAGTAAAAATTTTTTTTACACTAAACTCAGTTTTCAATATGCTATTTCAAAGATCATGAATAGTAATACTCTGAAATAATACAAGGAAAAAAATAAAGAAATACCTAACAAAATGTTTTGACAGATGAAAACATGTATTTCAGTAGTTAACAAATCCATGCAAACTTTACATAACATATACGAGGGTTCCAAAGCAACCTACTGAAAATAACATGTCGAAACCCATCGGGGACATAATAGCGGCGCGTTTGAGTCCCGCACTATGGCCGATCCATTATTAATCGCGAGCGGGACGTAATTGCCGCGTCCCTCGTCCCAACCCTCGCAGCCTTGCTCGACCTCGGCCTTGCGTTGCACTCGCACGACCGCACTAACATTACATCCGCTACATTATCAGCGGAATTCGCGTTGATAATGGCTCAACGTATCCGGTCGCTCTATCGTGACGAGTCACTCGAGTGTAGGGCACCCGAGTGACTCATCATTTGAATAGAGTTATGCTAAAGCAACCTAAACTTGTTTGTTTTAATTTTTCATTAATTGAAAAAAAAATCAATGCGGATTTTTTGTGAAAGGTAACACAGAAATTATTTTATTGTTATAATTATTCTAATCGAAGTATAACTTAACAAGAATGATGGGTGATCAAGAGAATTTAAATTAAATAGAAATTACATCATCGTCATCATATCAACCTTAACTGTCCACTGCTGAACAAAAGCATCGATTTTGACTTTAAATGATTATAATCTTTAACAAAATGCAAAACAAATGTATTTAAAACTTTCATATCAATTTTCTTAATGTTTCCTATGCACAGACATTGTATAATTCCAATTTTACTACAATGTTATGAACGTGATGTAATATCTATTTAAATAAGTATCATATGAATTCTGGAGAGTTGGTTAATTTCCGCACACCTCCGTCCAATTTCACGGCCAATTAGGTTGCGTTACAAACGGCGTCGCGGCGCGTCGAGCCGCGTGTGGTGTACCCGCTTCTAGCTAGCCTCACGTACCATTGAGAACGGGCGCTCGTAAACCCTCGGATCAGGTCCGCGTCACTTACAACCAGAGAACACGTTTGTATAAAATCTATGCGACCACTTCATTGACTTTGAAGATTTTACGATATAAAATAGGTTTCACATGATGCATATCAATATTGATACTTTTAATTGAAGAATATTGTAAATATTTTGTACACTTCTATAAGTATTAATTTATTTTGTGTCGATACTATTAGATGGTTACATAGATACATTTTCTAATAACGTCAATGTAAGGCCAGTGTCGACTCTTAAATAATCGGATGCTAATTAACGTTTTTTTTTTTTATATATATATATCAATACATAATCGTAAGTCTCGCGCGCTGACCGTCACGTAACAGCATTTCGTCTGATGAGATTCACAGGATCCTATTAGAGGGCCCACTTAACGTACTCTGTGCAATATTCCTCGCATGTCACCGTTCATTTGCCGGGAATTGCCGTGAACTATCTCCCCTTTTTACGTGATTCGATATCTTTCGCGAGGGACGACCCGGCCGATGCCCGATAGTGACAGGTTGACTTCGTTTTATAGATTTATCTATGGTTTACCTGTACGGAATAACATGGGTGTATATTGAAACTGACTTCAAAAAAAATAAGTTCTCAAATGGATTTTATTGTTTCCTGTGTGCAAGTTACTCGATGCCTTGAGTAGGCTTTTTTAATCGATAGTTTTAACTTTGTTGCTTTAGAACTAAAGACGCTACAAAGCAAAGATCTACTTCGATCAATCAATTCATAGCTGAGACCTTGTAACAACGTCGTAATATCGGAAGCTCACAAAGATATATTCATAGTGAATAAATAACCCTACTTTGCTGTGCTTCAGTTTAAAGGGTTGAGATATACGAATGTATTTATTTATTTCAAAATTACTCACCGCACTTACAGTCTCCCAAAACGTGTAGTGAGCCATAGGTTTATTTTACAAACTTACAAATTTTGTAGAACATTTTAAAAATATATCTATTTTGTCATTAAATATATCAATATCTGGCTGCTGAGCAATCAGAGAATTGAGCAAAGAAATATCCTGATAAGTGAGAGCAAACTGAGCAGTACAGGTGCGAACCGACGGTGCCGATAGTAATCGACAAGCACGCAATCGCACGCAGCGTTGGAATGCGTGCAAAGAACAAGGTACAAGGTACGAAGCCAAAAACACCTAAGTATTCAGGAATGGAAATGCATGAGGAGTACTATGGGCGTTACAGTATTCTACAATGTTCATAAGGCTGTTCATGTATATAGACAATAATTACAATTTCATTTCAGATCACACTTCGTTACACATTGTTTCATATCGTTACACATCATGACAAATTGTTGCGCAGACTCGCCGTCGTGCCGCAGCGGTGGCGTGGCGGTGGTGGGCGCGGCCCGCGGCGAGTCGGTGGTGATCGTGTGCGAGGTGGACGCGGATCCACCCGCCGCCGTCTTCAAGTGGAAGTTCAACAACTCTGGCGAGACCATCGATGTCGCCGCTGATCGATACACCTCCAATGGCAGCGCCTCCAGCCTCAAGTAAGTCACCCTCCCACCTCCCCTTTTTATACTAGCTTTCACTGTTTCTATCCAGCTGCCATTCATGCAATAAATAAATGCAAATCAAAATATTTAACCCATGTTGTCGTTGTCCTATCATTCTCTTTTACCAGCATATTTTTAACTTCATTATATGCTACCCATTCACTATACGGTTCGACAACCTGACTAGATGATCCTACGTATAAATTTTTCTTTTTATCTGATTCCTAATATGTAGAAAGAATATGTAGAACTAAGAAACAATGGCCTTTGCCTTTCTGCATACCTCTTTATCAAACTACTTTTGAAACTCCTCTCAAACATGTGCGTTGACTCTGGAGATTCTTGGCGTCTTCTTAAATCATCACGCAAAATCAATATACCTATATTCTTGCACTGGTATACACTTTCTTCCATTTCATTCCATTTTCAGTGTTTATTTAAATATCATCATTTGCATATCATCCGTTATTACTGCCCACTGCTCATACATAGGCCTCCCTCATAGACTCTCATAAGGATCGATCCTGGACCACCTGCATCCACTGACTCCCTGCCATACTTCTGAGGTCGTTACTGTATTTAGTGGGAGGTCATCCTACGCTACGTTTGCCTTGTTTCTTCCCCATCGGTTGTACGTTCTTCAAGCTATGGTATGATACTAACTTATTGCCACTTTAGCTTGCTTATCTTTCTGGACGTGTCAGTTAATCTGATTCTTTTGTGGATATCCACATTTTGGATTCCATCACGCAAAGAAACTCCGAGCATAGCCCTCTCCATAGCTCGTTGAGTAACTTAAAGCTCTTGCATATGAATTTATTTATTATACTGCTGTCTCTATCAGTATAAAGAAGTGAACTACTACTAACTATAATACATCGTGTTGACCAGGTACACGCCCGTGGCAGACCTAGACTACGGCACCCTGTCATGCTCTGCTTCCAACGAAGTTGGTACACAACTCACGCCTTGCGTCTTCCAAATGGTAGCTGCCGGTAAGACTAAACATTTTTTAACACATAATTATTTCATATATCCGTGTATTGAGGGATTTTAAATAGAATGGTTCGCCATTTCTTATATTTGATGACGTAGAAGATAGCTAGAAGAACACAGTCGATATCTTGACAGCAAGTCATTCCGAACCACTGGGGGGAGAAGGGATTATTAGTACTACATATTATTTTTGTTTATTATATTTGTAATAATAACATTTTTGTGTACCTGTGCCCAGTTATTTTATTGTAAATGGTTTTCAAAGAGATAATGAAATCTTGATGAAGAATGTATACTAAAACTTCTAATTACAAAATCAATGGATACTTACATCATGCGACTGGAAAACTTTGAGAAAAGTTAGTAGGTATATCCGAATATTAAGATTTGTTTATTTATTTGTCAGGTAAACCCCATGCGCCTAGAAACTGCACCCTGTGGAACCAAACAGCAGAGTCTGTGGAGGTGACGTGCGTGGCGGGCTTCGACGGCGGCCTGCCGCAGAAGTTTCTACTCGAAGTGTACACCGCCGATGGCACATCACCCAGGTGGATATAAATATTTTTTCCTTTATTATTCCATGCAGTTATAGAATATCCCCCGCGAAAACTCAGGTTAAAGTATGAGCTCCTTACTGAGCTTTAACCAAAAGTAGTCTTTAGAAATTAGATAGCATGAAAGTCTGAGATTGTAAATGAGGATTGTAAACTGAAAAAATATGGATGCCACAATATAAAAATGGTCATTATAATTTTACAAAAAATTGATCACAGAATATTTTCGGTTCGGAAATCTGTGACTATTTAGAACAAAATTTTTAAATGAAAACCCTGTTAAATTTGGTTCTACACTTTGGAAAAATAATATTTAACAAATCTTTGAATAATGTATGTTTTATTACACTGCTGCCCACTCATTACTTTCTATGCCATTGTGTTAGGTTAATTGGAAGAGATCTCTTTTAGAGATAAGTTCAACGTAGCTTACATTATTTCTAATTGTTATTATTACTGTATGTTTTAATGCAGTTGTCAAGAATATTATGTATATTTTAACATAATTATATTAATATGAGATTAAAGGGATTTTAAAAAGAAAATAATAAAGATACAGATTTTTTTACAATTTATGCGGATCTCACCTGCGACTGTAAAATTAATATTAACCGAATAGAAAAACCGGTAATTGATTAGGTATGCAAAGTCCTCTGTATGTATTATTGAACAAGTGATTTATTTCGTTTAATTAATGATACATTCTAATACGGAATAAATCGTTTTTATATTCTACGTAATGGCTCTGTTTCACGAACTCACTTGGCGGCAATAAAAAAGGCATTTTAATAATACGAGCAGTCAGTACGGGCCGGAATGAGCGGAGACTCCGCGCGGAGGAAGGCGCGCGATGTTTTTAATATTACAAAAGCCAATCTGCTCTCGACTCGACACAGCGATATCACAACACCTTTTATGCCGTTTCAAAAGTCGAGATCAGAATGTTAGTCCTCAGCAACGGCAATGCAGAATGCTTCTCTTTAAACAACTCACAAAAACTGATTTTCCAATTGTCTGTATATTTTTAAGTACATTAAATATTTACATCGTTAAGTTATGAAACGATTTCCATGATTCTTTTTACAATCAAAAAGTTTTCTTTTGGGGTTGGTCCTATATTATTTTTGGGAGAATTGACGAAGGTTAACTTTCACCGCTTCAAGAAAAGAGCATATTTCTTTTTAAAAGGCCGGTAGCGAACCTACAATTCCTTTAGTATTGCGTATGCTCCTGGGCAACGGTAGTCACGTACCATCAGGTGAGCCGCATGCTTGTTTGCCTTCAGTGTTGTAAAAAAAGGTACGAGTGGCTGTTTTCATTGTCGAACAAACTCCTGCTTGTTACAAACCAAAACGTTCTTGTAGACAAAGATTTTGTGATATGGATTTCAAATATTTTACATCTTATTTGACTACAAAATGTCTCGTCTTCTATAGAGGTATTTTATCAGTTTTAAAACAATATTATTAATCAATATTTAATTACTCATAAGCGAAGTATTTTGGTGAGGAATATCTTATCAGATTTAGGATGAAATAAGAATCTCTTTTAGTAATTACATTTTTTCACAGAGAAATGTTAGGAAAATATCAAAGAGATTATGGACTGTATTCAAGAAGTGTTAATACGTAATAGAAAATGATTACTTTCTTTCACTAGCCGCTCTCAATTAGTGTTTCTGACAGTGTCATTATCCTCTGGCCATTAGCGATATGTCGAGACAGACTAACTTTAATGCCTAGTAGGCGCTAACGTATTGCAGTACCCAACATATAGTTATACAATATTCAAATACACATTTTGAGTACTTGTGATACTCGAATGTTTGTCGTAATTTTTAATAATTTGGTTTCATCATTTTATTCTCCTTTTTTCTTAATTGAATAAAAATTATTCCTTTAAAATAATTATTTTTACGCTTATTTTTTTTATGCTACAAAAAAAGGCAAACAAGGTGACGGCCCACCTGATGAAAAGTCGTAACCGTCGCCTATAGACATGAGCAGTACCATGGACATAACAGAGTATACTGTTTCGCCCATGATACTCCCCATGCGTTGCTATTTTTAAGGACTCAAGTGTTATTTCTCTATACTCTGTAAATTCACACTATATCCCACCCTTTAAACCGAAACACAGTCATACAAACAACTGCTTAACGGTAGAAACACGAATGGGACAGAGGTGCCCAAGCAAACGCCAAAACAATTTGTACAAAGTCTCCCTGTGGTAAAAAGAAGTAATCAATTTAAAAATTGGTTAAGGGTGAATGTACCCGAATATCCATACGACTACTTGGACAAGTATCCGGGGCAGCAGGTAAGTACCCGAGTCCTCAGGTTCGATATATTATACATAGTTCGATTCTTTTTCTAACGCTTACTAAAATATTCACTAGGCCGACTCGACACCTCACTACCAACTATGAAGATGTAATGTCATATTATAACAAAATGTAGGTACTCGTAGATGTTCACGCACCTACTTCAAAGTGAAAATCCGTGTAAACATCGGGGTCTCATTAAACTTGCTGAAACAAAGTTAATTATAAATTAACATATAGCAGCTCGGCCCGGCACAGTGCTCTGACATGCCATATACACTGTCGCTTCAATGTGTCCCTACCATTTGTTCGAATTCAAATTAAAAACAATATATGATTTATTATAATGGCATTGTCAGACATCATTGTAAATATATACAAAAAAATTATGGCAAAACATCGACACGCTCAAATAAATAAGTAATCCCATAAAACTCATAATACTACAGTTACAAGAAAAGACCTTTCTCAACACGTTATTTATTTCAATTGAATCAACTGGAAGTAAATATATGTGTACAATAATTACTAGCCGTTTCAAATGGTCGTTTCATGTCTGACAGAAATGTGGTGTGTGGGAAGTTACTACTTCCAGATATATTTTTATAATATAATTCACACTTCATTGAATTTTCTCCTTTACTCATATCAATAGTAGAAAATAAAGGTTGAATAATAGAATTCGGATCTGACGTTTCAATACAGTATTCAACGCCTAGTGCGAAATTGAAATTGAAATCTGAAACATTTATATTATGAAGTGTTCACCGCGATATCTGTGCTGTGGAATGAAAACTGGCGATTGAGATATTGTGTCCCGTAAGTTTTTTTTTTATACAACTTAGAATGGCAAACAAGCTAACGGCCCACCTGATGGAAAGTGGTAACCGTTGCCTATAGACATGAGCAATACCATGGACATAACAGAGTATACTGTTTCGCCCATGATACCCCCCACGCGTTGCCATTCCTGAGGACTCGGGTGGTATTCCTCTGTACCCAGTAAATTTACGCCGTATCTCACCCTTCAAACCGAAACACAGCCATGCAAACAACTGCTTCACGGTTGAAACACGAATTGGACAGAGGTAACCAAGCAATCGACTTTTGTACAAAGTCTCCCTCTGGTAAAGTTTTATTAATAGAACCAAATACTACCAAGCGTTACCATTCCTGAGGACCGAACTCCGTGCCCGATAATTTCATTGCCTTATTCCTTGTTCACCATCCAAACATCCGTATAGTCTGTCTTTTTTTCCAAAAATTGCTAATTCGACACGCTCTTGACAGGTATAGATTTTAGCTACAAATAAATAATATAATTATTAATGTACCGTTTATATTTATGATAAAACATTAACCGTTTAGTAATAAATTTATATTTTAAACTCAGTCATATTGATGAATCGTCCGCTGTCGTTTGATCATTTCTTAATAGATTAAACGTTTTGCATTGAAAGGTCTCATTCATTAGCGAAATAAAGTGAGGGTCGTATTGCTATTTAGAGATCAATTATAGAACCCGAAAGTAATTTTGCATTAGATAAACAGGAAAAGACTTACGTACTTTGACTTGCTTCGGAAAAGAAAAATCGATGGGGAGCGAGCGTTGCTTTGAAAATCTGTCTTGGCAATTTTATAGAAGTCAGTTACAATTTGTGATCCTATGCTCGCAAGGCTGTTCTAGTTTAACCACTTTTTAAGATACTAGTTATATATAGCCTATAATCTTATTTTTAAGCATCTATCCTGACTAATTTTATAGATGTAAATTAATGAGTAGCCTCTAGTGGTCTTACGAGCATTGACTGTTTTATTTAACAAATTTTTATAATAGATTTACATGTACCCTTACACTTGTAGTTTAATAGTCAACAGATAATAGTCTAAAATTTTACTTATATCTGCGAACTTTTTTAAATTTCCAGATAATATCTTACAATCTTACGCTTGTAAACTTACCTTGGTTTTAGATGCTATATAATAAATAACCCTTGCAAGAGAACACGTAAATCTATCGTAAAAACTTTTTAGACGTCAGGTAATAACTTCTAATCTTACGTTTGTAAATCTATCGCGGCCTCAGTAGCGCCGTACCTCCGCGGAAGCGGCTGCAGGCGCAGATCAGTTATGGTCTGTGGGCTGGCGTTATCTCTCAGTAATGGCGCGTCATTTTTATCTGGCGGAGTATCGCGGCGGCTCATCTCCAACGGCATCACAAAGCCTTGTTATCTCCGTGTCGTTTCACTAAATACGCGGACCGAGATCTCGACGACTTATGTACATTAATACGTACTACTCGTTTACGTAGCAGATATTTTTTTTTTTAATTCTAATAATAGTGCCAGACCTTACATTTCCTTCACCTTAAAAAAATTTGTTTTTGGGTACAATCAAATCAGATTTTATTTACAGTTCATTCAACTAATTGCCAATGACAATTAATATTTAATTGTGAAGTTAACAATATTTACACTTCATCTAGCATTCATTAATATTAAATTAATTAAATCATTTATCATAAAATGTGTTAGCTAAAAATTGCGTTTATGTTTATTACTCAATTTTACTTAAATGGCTGAATAGATTTGAATAGAATTTGAAAACATTGTCTGTCATATTTTTTTATTATAAATCATGCGACCAAATCTACGAGGTAAAGTATGGGTATATTTTTTAGTCGTTTTATGATGATAAAAAAGGTATTTGACCACGCGGTTTGTATGAAGGTTTCAAAAGTTACGATTCACTCAAATTTTAGATAAATTATTTTAATTTTCAAGCTATTATATATACCCTTTCACCTCTTCTTATTTTCTTCACCTCCCTAATTTTTCTCTTTTAATTCTTTTCTTCGTAATAAATTAATTATAAAATTAAATTAATTATAATTTATAATTCTAGATAGAACTATCTTATTATAACATATCATAGCAAGCTGTTACTCAACCGTTTTGTTATCCTACCGACGAAATAAAATTAGATTTCGCTCGTATAAAATGATATTGTTGTATGCACCAGTTTTCAGGGGAGGTTAATAAATATAAATCAGGTGTATTCATTGTACATTTATGACGTTACATCCGTCTGACGCCATTTGCACGGCGCGCGTTGTAATCCACCGGGAATGCTCTGTCATTTATGTAATTTTTGTTTCTATGCTATTGTCGAGTGAAAATTGCTCATAGCCGCAAACCTCCAGAGCGCCATTGACTTGTTCACGTTTAGAAAACGTAAAATGTATTTATTATAAAAACGTGCTAACAAATGCATTCTATGCCGTACGTCGGCTTAGGAACTCTTTATTTCACAAAACTATGCCAAAAATTAATATATTAATATTACTATATTATATCTATTTGTAATATTATGTATAATAAAGTATTTAATAAACAAAATTGTTACAATTGAAATCAGATTTATTGTAAAAATTGTTAATGAAATAAATAACATTAAAAATTTGTTGTACACAACAGCCGGTCTTCTTATAGTACAAAGTTCATGGAAAACAAAAATAAATTTCAAGATTCACAATCGGTTCACACTTGATACATTTTTATAGTAAAATATTTAGGTATCGCAAATGTTACCTTTGTCTATAACTTAATAATTCCATAACTTGGAGGAATCTAACAATATCTTTATGCACAACTTTAATTAAAATTTAAAAATTTTTAAACTCACGTCAATCTAGATAATTGGTATCCATTTTAATATGCAAAAATTCTAAAAATACCACATAAGAAAAAATAAAACAATACAAAGTAGAGTATAATTTACTGCCCCTCATAAGGCTTAAAAACATATAAATCACTTTTATGTGAATTCGCAACATATCTACGCTGATCTAAAATAGAAGGTAACCTACCTACAACACCTCTTGGCTACAGCTCATTTAAAATTTTTAAATAATCAATACTCAATTCCAAATAGAGTAAGCAGACGTATCGAATGTATAGTCGAATGTTGTTGTTAAAATGAACGTAAAGTTATACACACCTTCGACGAAGTTTCGCTTAAATAAATTTAACTGAATATACGTACATTAATCTTCAGACCAATATGTTTTATTGGCGATGTCTTATTAAAGAGATCGTCAGAGATTTAAAATGACACACAAATTTTTATGTCTTGGCCACAATTAAACTCGCGTATTTTATAATTGTTTGGCCCTTTAATCTAATTTTTAAATAGACAACTCGAGTTTATTTATTTATTCTTTATTGACCATATTACAATTTATGTCTATTATAAACTTATATGTATATCAAAAATTGTCTCTTCTTTCTGTTCAGTTTCAACCAGTCTTGCTAATATAGACGGAATCTCATCTGATATCACCAATGGCGGATTTGCAGTCTTGGCCGCCCTAGATCCTAAAGAATTTACTTTTTTGCCTACTTTTATCGAAATCGATTCAGAAATTTAGTTAACTATAATATCTGCTAGTTTGTAATATTTTCCAAGGTTTCTTTTAGTTACACGTACTTTGAATTATTTCTTGTTATCATAAGTAATTTTTTTGTCACGATTGGCCGCCCCTAATATCTAGCCGCCCTAGGCCCGGGCCTCCTGGGCCTTAGGGCAAATCCGCCACTGGAATACGCCACATAGTACTGTAATGATGCAACGTATCCAAAAATAATGCTCGATTTTATTTTCCAATTCCTCGTCGTGCTCATGCCACGCCCTTTAAACCACAGGAATGTGATCAATATGACAGCACGGCGAAGTTTACATTTTACTTCGTTGCTTTTTGGTATTATAAATAGCAAAAAGCCATCATATTTGTTCGTTAAATTAAAATTTACACAACGCAACAATAGAGTCAATTCTCTTCTACGTTGTCCACGTCACAGAATTACTATTTTTCGTGATAGCTTCCAGTATGCTGTCACGAAATACTAGAACAATCTTTCACCACCAGCTGGGAATACTAAATCGCTTATTACTTTTAAATAATTGTATAAAAATATCTATGTACTTAATTTACTTTCACACTTTTATGTTGATTTTTACTTTATTTTGTGTTGCACAATTTGCATTGATTTGTTCATTTTTATTAAATTTTGAAATATTATTATTAACATAATTTTATTTAATCTAATTTTTGTTACTATTTATATACATATATATAATACATTTAATATCCTACATACACATCTAGTTACATATGAATCACGTTTATCCAAGATCCTCCGAAAACAAAGTTTCTGTTATTAGTTTTGTACGTATTTTGCACACCATTTTTTTATTGCCAACTAGGATCAGTATTTTTTTTGTTTCATTTTAAAAAAAATTTTTAATTTTTTTATTCTCTCTCTTCAACAAATTGGTGCCACTGACAATCAGCGTCATGTTCAAAAGGACGTGGCGTGTAGCTGAGTGACACCATTTTAGTGCTTTTCTTTTGCTTTTCGTTTATTGTTAATTATTTTCAATCGACTTAAAAAAAAGGCAATTTCAATTCGGTTGTATTTTTTTTATATATTGAATTACAAGATAACAAATTATCTTGCAATTCCATCAGTTATAAACCGATTTGATTGTCTTTGTCTGAAAGGAAGTACTTATAGTTTAGTCCCATAAAAATTGTATCAAACTGGGTGCAGTAGTTTAGTTTTTAAATCAGAATACATAATTTTACCACATTTGTAATCCTTTTTGGTTTTTGGAAAACAATTTATTTATTTGTAAAGTAATTAAGTGTAAAATTAAGCATTAAATAAATATTTCTTTCTTGTTTCTTTCTTACTGTAGATAATACAATAAAAAGGAAGGATCTGATTGTTTGCTTATTATGAATAAAATCCAGATTTAATCAACTGATTTCAAAAATTCTTTCACATATAGAAGCTACATTATCAGCAAATAATATAGTCTGTATTTTATTTCCGTGAGAAAACCAGGCTAGATCGCTAGTATCTAATAAGTAGTAAGTACCTATTTAGGATTACCAAATGCAAGGTTTCGTAAAATGTTTAAAATATTTAGCCCAAATTTAGCCCAGTTTCATGTATTTCTACCTCAGCGTAGCCTACGTAATGACGTTTGAAAAAGTGGTTGAGAAATTTGCCAGATGATAGTATCCCTTCCATGGTGTAACTGGGAACACATTCGCTCCGGATAGTTGAGAGACGTGGGTTTAAATCCCTTCGGATCGAGCTGTCGGAGGGTACATTTTTCAACCTATTATTAAAGATTCCCGAATTCGGTTAATACATTTTAAAATATTTGAGGAGGGATGTTGCTTCTTTATCTATTTTCTATCGAATTGAACTGATTCTTTCATCGCCCCTTTATCACTGTACCTCCCGCTATAATACTGTTCATGCACATTTTTTTGGGTGGCGAGATACCGCTGTCCAAGCATCCGTTCGATTCTACCTCGTATACGAGTATCTGTTTTTTTAATGGTTGATAATGAAATGGTAACTCCGCCTGCGCTATCGGTAGACGCTGGCGGGGCACCAGGACGATGTAAGCAGGTCAGTTAGCCCATCGCGACGAATTCCACTAGAATTAACCACGATGGTATCCAAAGGGAACCACATGGCGGTCGACCTAATAGGGTGTATTCCTGGCAATGGATCAGTTAGAACCCATTACTGACAATCCCTTGCTCCCCAATAATTGATAATGAAAACTGGACTTTCGCAAAATGACTCCTGATTCAGTAAAATATAAAGCAAGAGCAATGGTTCTCAACGTGGGGCCCACGCCCCACAAGAGGGCTTGCTAGTTAAGAGGGGGCAATAAAAAAATGAACTCGAAGCGAATTTAAGAAAAATGACATTGCATTTAAATGACTCAGAGCAAAAGAGTTGCTCCGAGTCATTTAAATGCAATGCTAAGAGTAAATATCGGTGCCAAATTTAACAAATAAATAAATAAAAAAAAAAGCTTTAAATATTTATTAGGTATAATTTCTTTTGACGTTACCAAAATATCAACTGGACGATTAGAGTTGTCAAGTAAATTTTGTCGAGAAAAATTATGTAGGGGGGCACAAAAATTTTAGAAATGCTCAAGTGGGGCATGATGTATGATTTCAAAGGGTACACAACTAACTGTATAACTGTATCGTATGTGGTGCAGAGTGAACTTGACGTCGGAGGAGCCGTCGTGGACGGTGCGCGGGCTGGAGTGGGAGGTGCGGTTCCGGCTGGTGGCGGTGGCCGTCAACAGCAAGGGCCGCTCGCTGCCCGCGCGCCTCGACGACCTGCTCTTCAGGGACCCGGAGAAGCGCACCGGTCAGTAAAGCATATATTGGAACCAATTTATTGCAAATTAATGTGGTATTATGTGGTATATAATATATATTATGTGGTAGCATTATAATGTGGTGGTAATTGATGGTTAAAAATTAGAATTTCCATATTTTGCTACAATTAATTGAAATGTTACAAATGCGCACTATAAATTTGACGAACAATTCAACGTAGTACAAAGCGAAAAGCTTATCCTATGTATATATTAGACAAATTAAACATATTTTATTTGGTATTCCACATCGTTTTTATTGTAAAGTAAATTATATAAGTAAATTATATATATATATATATATATATATATATATATATATATATATATGTATATTACACTTTATTGCATTAGATATAAAAAATCATAGATACAGTAAAATATTAATGCTAAGTAATGATCCTATTAATATAATAAATGCAAAAGTTTTAACGATGGATGGATCTATATTTGTTACACTATTACGCTAAAAGTACTAAATGAATTTGAAAGAAATTTGATACACGGATAGATCACATCCTAACTTAGCACATAGGATACTTTCTGTACTGCAACACGCAGTCGAAGCCGCGGAATACAACTAGTATTAAGTAATGTAATTCTTTACACATATAAAGTTTTTTTTTAAACCTTCCTCTATAACAGTACGAATCAGTATGGTCATCTGAGTATGTAATTAGATTTAAAAATTTCAAAATATGATTTTACAATGTTCATAGCCTGTACTGATAATTGATAATCTTTAAAATCCAATAATCTTGGACTAAATATTAAACGTCTACTAATGAAGTAATACTAAATTAATAAATCGTCATAGTCGTAGAATACTGACGGATCTGACAAAGATTACATATAAAGATCCGTCAGTATTCTACGAGTATGACGAAATGTGAAGTAATTGCGTCTAACACGCCGATTCAGATCAGCGCGCACCGCACTCGTAGCGGCAGCCTCCACGAGCCAAATACACATTTACAATCATTAGGCGGCTATTGAAACATACGAGTACCGTTCTCGTCCATAACTAGTTTTTGTTCTAAATCACTCGGCGAAACTCAATTTGGAGGGCAAAGGGAAGCGCGTCCCACGAGACGCGCGGCCCCGGGGACGAGCGACCCCGCGCCGCGCCGCTCTAAGTGCCGCTGGAGCCTCTCTATCCCAACGAATTATTAGCCGACGAGGGAAAACATTAGCCTTCGCCGGCAAATGTATAAGTAACAAGGAAAAGTGGCGGCTAAAACGCTCGCAAGATTTGATGTGGAGCCCGACTCGAGCGTGTCATGATCTCTTCACTTTACGCAGCGGCGCCGCGGCCGCTGAAGGATTTGCTTTGTGACACCGCCGTTTGGCGGCTCGCGTTAGGCTTTTAAAGCGCCGGATAAGACACTACAGATCTTATTATGGCGCGCTCGTTGAATAAATTAGCATAACGTTATTTTAAAATGGCCACCTTTATTTCGGCTTTACGACGAGGAAGCCGATGTGAGAGGTTTGTAGATGGTTTCTAAGAATAGAATTCTGAAAATAACTGTGATTTTTATCATATTAGAAGTTAAAATAGAAATAATTACTGTGATAAAATATCCACCAGTGATAATTTAAATATTTGCCTTAAGAAAGCGTGGGCTGAAAAATTATCTTACTTTTCATAGTCGACTATCCATATTAAATACAAATTAAAGTCTAGCTATGTCTTAAGTAAATCCAGTTGTCGTATCAGCCATAAACTGTGCTCTGCTGTTCATGCCCCCCCCCCCTCTCCATAAGGGGGGTTTTTAAATAGTTGCCACGCATGGCAGGCGGGTTGACAATCGCAGTTTTGCTTTTGGTGATGTTTTGAGAAACACGCGGATGCCCATCCCTCCACTTACGACACACACGGGAAAAGAAAAGGTGACCTATTCTATACGGGAATCTACACAAGTAACCAGTACTATTTATTAATTATTATTTATTAATTTACTCTAGCATGCCACGACATCATACAATTTTATCGTCATGTAATAATTTAAGAGCGAAATATGTACAATTTTATGAAGGCGCTTCCATTTTCGAAGAAAACAGGAAGCGTCTCAATACGTTTTGCTCTCATGTTATGCTATCACGATTATATTATCGTGACAGTGAATTAGTAGGATATCGTGCCGTGCATCGGTAATTTAAAAAGCGCATATTTAGTCAGGTATAAACACGTGGACAATAAGCAGCGTTGCGCGTGCGAGCGGCGCGAGGCCGCGGAAGTGTTCAGGAGATCGATAAGCCGTGAGTAGGGCGCGCGCTTCGCCTGCAACCTCAAGATAATCCCATTTTAATTAAACGAGGCTCGGATTTACCGGCGAGATTAATCAAGAGCCTCTCCTCTGAATGCCTCGGCTTGCTGCCGGCTCACCTCCGACTCTCAGACCCACTCGCGTGCCCTTGACTTAAATTACATCATAATCTCCATTCGACTCGCTGCCGGAACACATAGCATCTACTATTCGACCACTTGAAATAACACAAATAACCCCCCCCCCCACACCCCTCTCAACAACATCATAATTAATTCTTCAATTGTGACAAGACCAATTTTTTTATTTAAAAACCAAACCACTAAACCGATTTTGATAAAATTTCTATTGAACCAAACTGTAAATATATCTATTCAAATAAAAAGTAATTTTTTTAATTGAATTCAGTACTGACGGAGTTGTAAGGTAATATAAAAAAATACAACGGAATTGGCAACCTCCTTTTTTTTAAAGCGGTTCTATTTCACATAAGAAAAACTTTAGCTTTAGCCAAGGTTATGCATTTTGATATTTAAGAGTTTCCTCTTCTCGGTACATATGCAACTCGTGCATTCTCTTCCAGCCAGCTCTATCCCAGGCCATATCTTTGACCTCCCTATACGATATGACACCATGCGTTTCTTTTATTTTTCCCATGTAGTTATATTATTCCTCGTTCCTCTTCCCCTTCCTCTTTTGCCCTCTATTTTTCCTTCTACTATGTTTTTAAAGAAATCTTCATGGCATATAAGAAAGCCCAGCCTCTTAAATGACTAATAACATATAAATTATTACTAAAAATCAAGTTCCATTATCTGTTGCTAAACTAAGCAAGCTCTAAGTTGAACTAATTAAATCAGTTCCTAGTAATTAATAGTTGGAGTTACTAGAGCACTAACACTGTAATAGCCGTAAGTCCCATGTAAACTGCCGTAAAGTGGTTTACTTAGCTCTGTACGAAATAGCCCGAGAACGTTAGCGCGTGTTCAGCCCCGCCGCGCCGGTGCCCTTCAATTTTTCGCCTCGCAGAGTAAGGCCCTCCGGTACAGGATTACTTTCAATGTTGACCGAACATCAATCTGATTACGTTTACGAACATAATTTCAAAAGCAAATCAAGCTACTATCGCGTCTACATTAACTACAAGTGTATTTTAATTCACAAAAAAAAAAAAGAAATTTTTATTGTGGTATAGATAATCGTAAAGATAATTTACTCATTAGATGTATTATATGTAGGAATCAGCTAAGCTGCCGTCATTAATGTGTGCCGAGAGTTACCATAATGTACATTTATTACCCAACTAGCGGCCCGTCCCGGCTTCGCACAGGTGGACATTTTTCCATTTTAAAAATTTTAAAAACCGATTAGAAAAATATTAAAACCAATTACTTGCAAAACTGAAAAGAAGCATTTTGTTAAGATTTAAAAAAAGTAAATCAACTAAAAATCTAATTAGCTGACTAAATTGTGACCGATTTTAGACACTTGATACTCTATCTACATATATAATTTGGAATAAAATCCCTGTAGATCTACGCAGAGCATCAAGTAAGTATATTTTTAAAAGAAGACTTTTTAATTATTTGTTGAGTCAACAAAACCAGCTCTAGTTACAGGTCACTCAATAGTTATTATATCTCATAATGCTTATCGTTGTTTTAATTTATGTATATGTATGTATATATTTCATATGTATTATTTTATCCATATATATTAAAAGTAATGTTTATGTATTATATGTGCATGTCTTATGTGTATATTATATTTATATTGCCTTAATGTGTTACTATCATTGTCACATATTTTTCACCACATCTGCCCTTCATACGCTTTCCGTTTTTACCTAATGGTTAGCTGGTAGAGAATGCCATATGGCATTAAGCTCGCCATTTGTAAAAAATTTTATTGTGCAATAAAGAATAAATAAATAAATAATAATTTAAACATACAATGAATTACTCGTCTTCATCACCAGAACAATCGAATCTTCCCTGGACTGGACACAGCTCTCTCTAAAAAAGAAATAACTTACTATTACCACTACGTCCAGACGACTTTTTTAAGGACTTTATTTCGAATTTTACTTCTCTTACACTGATACATCAGTGTTATGCTTTTCACCCTGTCTACTTTTACAACATCTTATGGTTGAAAAGAAGTAGTGACATATTACTTGCCGGTTCTATCACCACAAATTGCAGTTATAAAATTATCAACATCCATTTTACTTGCATTTGACAGGTATTCAAGACTATAATCAGCTCATATTTGGAGATTCCCCGCAACCCCCGCTACCGTCGTCACAGACGTTTTGTTTCTTTTCACGTAGATTTCTATCGGCTCTTTCAGAACGACCGTGGCGTAACGCGGCGCAAACAATCAGAGGAAATTGAAAACTAACAGAACGGTGCCTGCGTCGAACGAAGCCAATGCCATAAAAAAGCAAAATGATATCCGTAATACAATCAACTAAACAAAGAGAAGTGAATAGAGTCTGAATTTTTGGGTTTATCATGATTATTTTAGTTTTTGTTCAACAGTCTTTTTGAATACAGTGTCGTGTGCAGGCATATTTGTAGATTTTAGTACTCAAACGTACCACATAATATTTTAACGTCTAATATTTATGGCAAAAAGGCCAATATTTCGACTTGGACTTTCTACATGAATTGACATCACTGACTGATTCTAAAGGCGATAATGAAACACAAAAATCAAGCTGTAAACTTGTAATACTAGAGGACGCTTCCTCACACGATTAGTAAATTAAATTCTTAAATGTTAAAATTCCGGATATTGATTATCCACTGGTAAAGACTTGTCTCCTCCATACACTATCATAAGAAATAATCCTAAACTAGTTTAATAGGTTTCCCTAGATACAGGCTCGACTCATTTGGGGACCATAGTTGAGCAATTCTGTAACTTACTGTTTTGAATAAAGAATAAAAATGAATGTATCCACTGACTTCCTGTAACAAATGAGATCATCATCCCATCTAGTTAGGTACTGCATGTTTTCGTACAGAGATCGCCTCTCCAGGACCTTCCTTTCTCGTTTGTGTCATCCATAACCACATATATTGCATAAGCCCCAAATGAAATTTATTGATTGATCTCCGATCTATTTTATTTAAGCTCAATCGATGTATTGGATGCAGCCGACTGAATCTACGATGGATATGCGTGGATATGACGTCGACAAACACATTTTTATTTGCTCACGATTCGGATATTTGGCCATTTGTTAGGTGGTATTTGAATTGCGTTCGACGAAGCCGAGTGGAATGGAGCCAAGTCGCGTCGCACTAAATCAGCTGCTGGAAATGACGGCGGCTCCTCTAATCCGCCTTTTATTTTAGAAATGCAGAGTTTGTCGCTTACATTTAATAAGAATATTATAGAAGATAATCCAGAATGATGTCCAAATATTGTTCCATTGAAAAAACGGAGTCAAACAGTTTCCATCGTGACAAGATTAATAATCTCAGTACTGTAATTGTAAGACTATACAAATGGACAATGATAGAATTTGTATGAATTGAGTTTTGTGCAGTGGGTATGTTTTTTTTTTATACCATTGAGGTGGCAAACAAGCATACAGCCCTGATGGTAAGTGGTTACTGTAGCCTATGAATGTCTGCAATACCAGGGGCATTACGCGCGCGTCGCCGACCCAGAAGCCTCTTTACCCCCCTTTTGAAGAACCCCATGCAGTAGTCCCTTGGGAAAAACTCTTTGTTATATTAAACATCACAAAAAATATTAATTCTTTTAATAATCACCAATTTTTTTTAAAAACAAGTTTTTTTTAAAACCAAAGACAATACAGATAAGACAAATGTCACTGACTATATAATAACAGTGAATGAAATATTTCCTTAGATTACACGATATTTCTTAAATATTAAGACATTTGAAAATATAGTTGGAAGAAATAATGCGTAAATAATATTATATATGGTAGTTAATTAATTAACAGGAATATAAAGTCAGTTTTTCAAAAATTCTCATCTCCCCTCTTAAGGAGAGAAGATAGCAACTAACCCCCGGCAGAAGCATAGTCGGCCGAGGTTCCTGAACCAGAGAGAGAAACCGGCGTACAATGCGGGCAGTATCTAAGAGCACCGCTTTCTGCATCTTTCCCGGTGTGTGCCACCAGTGAGCCACCTCGGAATCCTAACCGTCTGAGATGTTGTTCCAGACTGGTTGAGATAAGACCGTTCACCGACAAAACGATTGGAATAATTTCGGTGAACGCCATCCCATTATTATTCTGACAGAAAGCTCTAAAATCGAGGTGACAACAAATAAACATACAAGCACATCTGAGAGGCCCGGGACCCGGGACCAGGTGAGGTGCGGTTGAGTGGTATTAATTTTGATCGCGGCTGGCGCGTGATAAATAAATAGCGGCAGGTGAGACGTCGCTCGTTAGCCGCGTATCGACCGCGTACGCCTGCCGCGGCGCAGCCTCCTCTCCCGCACTGAATAATGCACAGCTCACGTCTCGTAACACCGGTGCATGTTCAACGAACTCCTGTGCGCTGTCAAACACCTGACGTAGACATATGTACTCCTCATCACAGAATACGCTGACGTGAACTCCGGTATAGACTTTTGATAGATATATATATATATTGCAATAGCCACTAACCGACTACTACGATCAGTCGTACAATCGTACTATATAATACAATACAATCGTAGCGGTGCTACGATTTCGTAGCACCACTACAATTGTATCGTTCCTTTGTGAGTGGCGGCGTTTTAGAAATTATTTTTACATAAAACACTATAATATGATAATTATACGATATGGAAGTTCTAAATTTAAATGCATTTTTGTAACGTACGAGTATATATGTAATCTCTTCGCCAGTACTGCTTTGATTTTATTCCCCGCATAAATTTTATATCTATTGAAACTGTCGTTTTAGAAGTATTTTTTGTTGTATAAAGTTTGTTGTGTAAAATTATAAAATACACGCGACTTCTAAATTTAAATATGTTCAATGCAATATGCTATAAAACTACTCATCGTTAAGTGCGTGTTCACAATTAAAGTTAATTTCCTTTTCCAGAACAATATCTTACTAATATAATGAAGTTGTAACTTCACGATGTATGTACAATACGGTGGTTGCCGTGTGTGCCCCGGTATAGAATAGGTCACCCCTTCCTTACCCGTGGTTGTCGTGCGACTAACAGAGGGCGAGAGATGGTTTAAAACATCTTCAAAGCTAACGTCCCGTTTAAAACATCTTCAAGGGGAAGAAAAGTTAACACCTGATATAAACTGATTATGATGAATATGAATGAATGAATTGGTGCAATTATCTTCCAGCCTTTAAACCTTAGGGTAATGGACTAATTGTTGTACAAGCAGGTATTGTATAATTAAGAAAATTAACAGGGAAGAATTATGTTCAGTATAATAGTCAAATAAAAAAATATTAATAATAATAAAATGATTAATTATGTATAATACATAATCCCAGATATGTTAAATATGTACCTTACATATAGATAATTAAATGCTGATATAAACTGATTATGATGAATATGAATGAATCAATGAATGAGTATACTTTATTCGCATTATACAATATAGTAAATAAGCAAGACAATTTACAAACACAACGATACAATTGTATAAGTACAGTATGAAGGCAGTCTTATTGCATGAGAGCAATCTTTTCAAGACAACCTTAGGGTAATGGACTAATTGTTGTACAAGTGGGTATTGTATAATTAAGAAAATTAACAGAATAAAACATTAAGGAAAATAATTATAAGTATACATAGGTATAATAGTCAAATAAAAAAATATTAATAATAATAAAGTGATTAATTATGTTTTTTATAATATATAATCCAGATATGTTAAATATGTACCTATTTATACATATAGATAATTAATTTGAGATTAAATTTGTATTTTGTTATTTTTTACATGATTTTAGGAAAACATTTTTAGTATAAATTAATACAAAAATAAATACGAAATATGGTAGGCTATATTAATAAGAGAAGCCAAAACAATAGTCCGGTATACTACTGCACCAATTTGAAGGAGGATTTCAAAGTTGTGTTTCTGAAAGATTAACTTATAAACTAGTATATGCTTTATTTCGATACGGCGTCTAGAAATGTATATTTGACTTCAAAAGCTGGTGCATGTATATATTGGAGTTGCTTGGCCCATAAGGCGAGGTTACGATGCCGCGTGCAACATTACAAGTTACGACGTCGCATGAATGTTGCACGGCGCTGCACCTGCGGCGCGGCCACTCGGCCGCTCCACCACCGCCTCGCCTCTCCTACTTACGACATTGCCTCTCATATTAATATACGGCCACTTGGGAACGCTGCATTAGCTCTTATATAGTATCTGTACTCAAATACAACTCTGAAAAGAACAAGTAAAACTGTTAGAAGTCTTAAAAAAAAAGAATTCAGCGCGTATTCCTTTGCTTCTTTAAAAAAAAAAAAAGGTTAATAAAATAAAATTATTACCTATCTACGAAATTGTCCACATTTTAGATAAGCACGAAAGGATATAAAATTACCTGTTTATAATAATAATTAATATTCAAATGTATATCATTTAAATTCGTGTTGAAAACGCAATAATTTTCGAGCATATTTGTCGGATTAATCATGGAAAACGGAAAAATACAATAACGTGGCGATAAATCAATGATAAAGTGCTATGAATAATGATTATTCATTTCGTCGTTTTTGCGTATCGGCGGCCGACGGCGATGTCGATTATTTATTTGTCGGCACTGCAGCGAGAGTAGCGCGTGGTGGCTCGCGCGCCGGCGCCGCGGTCGCGGGCGGCGGACGCGGCAGCGGGCGCGACAAGCGGCAGCGGACGTTGCAACCGATCGCAAGTCGCTGGCAGTCGCGACTCGTCACTGCGCAAATCTCGCTCGCTCCTCACATTATTGTAAATCAACGCGCGCAATGCAATGTTGCCGACACATTTATGGCCAACCAATGCACTTTATTGCTTTATTTATGTTTAAAATCGTACTGCATTACATATTTAAGGCTTGTTCAAATTGCTTTACGAATAACATAAATCAGTATTGTTTTTCCATCGATTCTGTTATTTTTATGTTGCTACATAAATACGTAATTTGATTTATTATAAACCATAGCTTGTAACAGTATCTATGATCTTATAGATAGTGTATAAAGATAGATAGATAGATACTCTTTATTGTTTCCTCCATAAGATTACAATAGTAAACTTATTCTAGATATGTAATGTATAGTGTAATGAAGTCTTATCGCACCTGATGTCTTGTTTAGAATCGTAAATATAGAGTACTAACGATCCAGCCCGGCATCACACGGGGGCTCAGGGGGAACAGCAGTGTCCTCGCCGAGCCATGAACAGCCATTAAATTTTTTAAAAATGATACGTAGTCTATATTACTTGTTTATAATGTAGTTTTCTACAGATATTTTTTTAAATCAATTGAGTAGTTTTTATGTTTATCTTTTTTTTTTTCAACTTAAAATGACAAACAAGCTGACGGCCCACCTGATGGAAAGTCGTAACAAGCAGTACAATGGACATAACAGAGTATACTGTTTCGTCCATGACATCCCCCATGCCATTCCTGAGGACTCAGGTGTTATTCCTCTATACCCTGTAAATTCACTACACTGCAAACAAACAAACAAATAATCAAATCTTTTCTCTTTATAATATAAGTATCTATTAGTTTTAAACTATGTATTTTGTGTATACATATAGTTATAATAAGTTGTTATTTTTAATATATTATAAAGTAACACGTTGCTCACTGAAATGGTAGTTCATAAAATCTTTTCTAGTAGGGATAAAATTTCTGTAGCCAAATATTTGCAGTTATACATAGTAATGCTTGTGGAATTGAACAAAAAAATAACAATCTAATACTCATAATTAGTTACCGCTTATACAACGGATTGTGCTCAGAGGAATTATTCAATATGATGCCTAGTATCATCGTACGGCTCGCCATGTTTTTTTTTTAAATGGTCGCGTACAACGCGGTTTATTCTCCCACGAACACTCAGGTTATGGAATGAGCTTGCTGAGGTTTTCCCTGAGAGACTACAGATGGGGTTCTTCAAAAAGTAAAGAGGTTTCTTCAGGGTCGGCAACGCGCGCGTAATACCTCTGGTATTGCAGGCGTTCATTTACCGCTTACCATCAGGTGAATTGTAAAAAAAAAAAAAAATCATGTTTTTTTTTTATATTATTTTATTGGATTCTACTGATATTTTAAGTCATGGGTGCATTTAAATCTGAATTGTAATCAAGAATTTAGATACTTTTACTACACATTCAGTTGCTTCGTTATTCTGCTTATTTGTACAAGATGATGGGCGTAAAGTATAGGACAGGGTATAGGATATAATTGGAAACAGTTTTCTATAGTCGTAACACACAACATTCAAACTGGTCGAGCAGTTTGCTTGTTGATTTAATTATGTGGATATTTAAGACCCTCTGTTTTCGATAGCATAATAAGCGCCCTAGACGTCTGTGTACAACAATTTTGTTTGTATCAATAAGTTAACCAGAACACAACTGGCGAATGAATACATTAGTGCGAGGGGCGGCGCGTCCACCGCCAAACTTTAATCATTAATACCGCCCTTATGATTAATATTTACATTAATTTCATGCAAATTGCCGGTTTGACGCTAATTTAATGTTATTTATGAGCACGGCGTCCCCCCGCTGCCCCCTGCACCCCCGTAAGGCCCTGTAGACGCTTTGTGCCAAAATGTACCTCTTACGACTTGCAAGTGACCCCAGCTGTCAAACGGAACGAGTGTTGGGTGACTTATATTTTACCAATACTTTGCGACATCTGTTGGTTGTTTGGGGAAACACCTGGCTCTTTTGAAACTTGCCATACAAGCTTGTACCCGTGATATGGTTTCTTCATGAGTATAATTCGTGTTTCTAAGTCACGTAAATACACATATTTCTTACCCTTTGATTATAGAAATAGAGCATTGAGTCTCAAAAACAGGTCAACTTTTTGTCAGCTACTTGTCAAATTAGCTGACTCGATTTTTGTATCAGTGTTCTATATAATTACACATAAAATGTATCTTGATGTATTATTTAATAAAAAAAAATGAGTGTTTACGCATTAAAAAGATGCAGAAATTATAAATATAGAAGATATAAAGGAATCACAAATAACTATTTATCACGCAAAATTGTATAAAAAATTTGACCCGCTTTTCTCGAATCATTTCTATAGAGACACTCTATGTATATAATCTAAGTTATTACCATAAATATGAACACCAACAATAATCAATTTATAATGTAATCAGTACAAAAGCACACTGCACAGTGTAGAAATGAGTTGCTAAATTCCACAACAGTTGTACTTGTATAGAGACAATAGACAAGCGTATTTATCCCTTAAGAGCATAACGCGTAAGCCAGTAATAACATCGGCGGACGGAGATCACGGCGGCGGGAATAGGCTTCCGCGCTCCCTCGCGTCTCGGGCCCGAGGCATCATAGCGTGGATATAATAAATATAACAAACCGACACAGACTTTTGTGGGTTAATCTTACCCACATTAGTTTTGGTCCAAAATGCCCCTGTTCGAGGATAATCTTCAGTGTATTCATGTACTCCCGGGAGCCTCTCCGTGTGACTCGTAAATGTTAAATCAACCGGCGACGGCTTATTTTAGCGATATTCCTCTTATTAACCCCGTGTCGTGTGCGAAGTTGATTCAAATAAGACACTATTACAATCTAAAGCCACGTGTTATATTCAATACAGTTGACCTCCTCAAATGTACTAATATCATCATAGTCGTAGAATACTGACGGATCTGACAAAGATTACTTTTAAAGATCCGTCAGTATTCTGAGACTATGACGATATAATAAAATTATAAATAGACGACAGGCATCGTATACGACATTTAAAAAAAGAATATGATGGGTCTTTAGGCCAAGACCTTAAAGCCGGCAGCATACCTGCAATGCCGCTGGTGTTGTGGGTGATCATGGGCGGCGGTAGTCACTTGTCATCAGGTGAGCCGCATGCTTGTTTACCCCCTGTGTTGTAAAAAAACGGCCACTAGATGCCAAAACAATATTTTTTGAAATTTTAGGTATCTATCTGTTTAGCTGTATGTTTGTTCCAGCATCATGCAAAAACTACTGCACCCAATTAGACAACCCATGATAAATTTCATAGTTGTGTTTCTGAAAGTGTAGCTAAAAATCTGGTGTGTTTGATCTTGATACGTCATCTAGAATGGATTATTTCATTGGTTCCCGTACTTCTGGAATGAGCAAAAAGCTAGTTAGTTCTAAATAAAAAGACAGAATAGTTTAATAGCATCTTGTGTCTTACTACATCATTCCTGAATTACTTATATCACAATATTGTAAAGTGATAAAATTGATTTACCTATAGAAACGTTTAAAAACAGAATTTTCATCGTGCCTCCGATCAAACTGTTTATAAATACTCCTCTCCATCCAAAGGTTGCCTGAAAGAGATCGCTCTTAGCGATAAGGTCGCCCATTGTTTTCTCATTGTGATTATTTCTTGTAATTGTTTATATTTATAATAAGTTTACTATTGTAATCTTATGGAGGTAACAATAAAGAGTATCTATCTATCTACCTTTGCTCATATATATAAAATACAAATTAAAACAATAAGAATAATAATAAATAGTTAACAAGATAAGCTGTATGCCTAGCTCACATGCAGCAGCTGCAAGCGTTGGTGCGTGATGGGCAAGCGAAGCGTTGGGACGGCAGCGGGCACGCGCGTGGCCATTTGCATGCAAACTCTATGCTAACCACAAAACAATCCTAATCAGACTTTGGACTATTAGAAACAAAATATCATGAATATTGTATATTTATAGTGTAAATATATAGTGTAAATGGCAAATTTTACATTTAACAGTCGACAGCAGACAAAAATAACAGAAAATATATTTGACGATGAAACGTGATGAGTAAATAAATGTAAAAACAAAAACAATATTAATATAAAATAGTATATATAAAATATATATATAATTATTGCGTATATATAAATTGCGTTCCCATTTCTTAAAAAAAGGCCGATTTATATATTTTATTCCTTTTTTTTATCAGTCTTAAACTTAACCTTGCTGGTTATTATGTTTGTATCGTAGATTGTTTTATTTGCTCTTCTATAATATTTAATTGTTTGTTATAGTAATATTTATATATGTATATTAGTCTAATTATATGTTTATAGTATATTAATATATTATTATTATATTTCCTCAATTCAATAATGCACCGCCTACTTATTTCTCGTTTGCCCAATGATTGACTGGTAGAGAACATCGTCCGGTGTTAAGTCTGCCAAATGTACATAGTTTCGCTATGCGTTAAAGTTTATATATCATATATAAGCCGTGTGGTCCCGGCATAGAATAGGCCACCCTTTACTCCCTCGTGGTCGTAAGAGCCGATTGAGGAAGGGCGAGTGATGGGCATCAGCGTCCCTCTTAAAACATCTCTAAAGCCTGACTGCGATTGTCAATCTCTCTACCAAGCGTGGCAACGACTGGCATAACCACTTAAGGGGGAGGCTTATGTTCAGCAATGGACGGGTAAAGGCTGGTATGATGATGATTGTGTCGGGTATCGCTTTTTACTTATCAACTTAATTGTCACTTCAAACAGTATAAAAAAGGTGCATATTAATACAAAACTGTAATGAATTTTACATATACATATATCAGAAAGTATACGACTACCGCGTCTCACCGCAAACTCGTTGTACCATAATGATATCGCAGTGTCACCACGCTCGTACACGCCGCGCCGCCACCACCGCTCTGTACCTACACAAAGACAGTTGCGACGTGCCACCGCCGCGCCCCGCGCGTCGCACATCGCACCACCCGCTCCAAACTACGCTAATTACTTTGAGAAACTTAAAACACATCCACCGAAGCACGCAGCTGCCTGCTTTACCAATGGCCCCTGTATATTTTAATAAAGAGCTCCGAAGACCAACAAGCGGCTTAAATTCAGCATGTGATACGACTTAGTTTGCATAGTCGAACCGCTTGTCTGTCAAAATGCTGATATATTTACATTGTTTTTAATTTCTTTTCTGAAAACAGTTTTAAATTTTCCTTTCATTGGTTATTTTAGGGATTAATAGTATACATAATTGTCCGTGTGGTTCCGGCATACAATAGACGACCTCTTCCTTTTTCGTTGGTATCATAATAGGGCCAAAGAATGGGCAGCAGCGTCTCTCTTAAAACATCTCCAAAGCCTGACTGCGGTTGCCAATCCGCCTGCCAAGCGTGTTAAGCAAAGGACAGTTAAAGGCTGATATAATGACGAGAATACATAATAATAGAGTAAATAAATATATTATACAACGCCATCTAGTGCAAAACTAACTAAGCTTGTACTATAGGTACACAACAACTAATACCCATAATTAAATGCTTTTTTGTGAAATACACACATAAATATCTATAGAAACGACCGGGTTGATATAAACAATATACTTGTGAATACAAATGTTCGTAATTAAAGGGAATCGAACATCGAAAGGTGAAGTAGTTGGTGGTACCTACCATGGTGGTCATATAATGTATTTTTGTCAGTGACTCATATTTTATTGCTATTATAATGAAATATGTCATTAGTAGATATCTAATTAATATACTTGAAGCACATGCTCGTAATAGCTTGATTGAGACATCAAGCATTCAATGTACATAATCAAACAAACTTGACTCAAGATCAAATGTGCCTGCTTGATTCAAGCCGCTTGACTGTCGCCGATCCGAACCTCTGAACAATAATTACGCTTTGTACATAGCAAGTTCACAACCCATTGACGGGCAAACAATGTCGGGTGGCGCGATTATTGCCAGCGTAAACTTACGGTCTGTTGACAAGACGTACCAGTTACAAAGTTTTATCAAAGTACTTCTCGTAATGATGTTCACTAAATAATAATTCAAGTGAAGAGTAGCTACGTATCATGGTTTATAAGAAGCGGTACTAAACGCGATCATTTAGGTAAGTTTGTCTGTCTGTCTTTATGTTTGTACTGGCATCACGCTGAAACAACTACACCAATTGGATACGACTTTCACAATTGTGCCCCTGAAGGTCTAACTTAAAAACTGGTGTGTGTTTTGTCTTCATACCAGAAAGAATCTAGAAATGCAATGCAATGCACTGCAATGCCTTGAGTGTTGCGGGTGATCATGGGCGGCGGTAGTCACTTACCATCAGGTGAGCCTCATACTCTTTTGCCCCTGGGTTATAAAAAAAACTTCTGAAATTCATGTGAGCATAAAAACTAGTACCATATCTACCTATAGTCACAAAGTTTTCACAGTTATCTATTTCAAGTGAGATTCAAATACTGTAATCAGATTATTTGTCCGTGTAGTGTAGGGCAGTGACCGGCCGGCAGTAGGAGCGCACGAGGAATTCTTAAGTAGCAATGTCTGCAGCTCAAGTAAATACCAACGACCCGAGTATAAAGTGTACAAATAATATCTTATAACATAATAGCTTTTGACCACTGTTTCGTACGCGTGCATTTCAGATATAGAATAACCAATAAAACGGATCACTTCACTACATTTTAATAATAATAACTATTATGCATAAATATGGTTGAAATAGGTCTTAATTAGTATTATAGAATTATATATTTAGCCATATTGTTTTAATGGCGTGCAAAATGTTAAGTTAATAATAAAGAATGGTAATGCTGTTTTAAGTTAGACCTTAAGGAATAAGTATAACTGTGAAACCGCATCCAATTTGGTGCAGTAGTTTTTACATGATGTCGTAACAAACATACAGGCAGACAAAATTTCAAAAAAATATTGTTTAGTATCTATTATGCTTATAAAGACCCTTCATCCCCCATGCACAGGTGTCGTCTAGGGACAATTTTATTTTATTAGTTAAATAATATATCATATAGCGGCCCGGTGCGTGCTTCGCTACGTATAAAGTGAAATAATAAAAAAATTTAAAAAGTATATTAAAGTTTAAAAATATAAACACAAAGTAATAATTATCGCTGACAATTTGCCTTATTCGAAGCATGTCCAAAATGATATGACCGCATGAATGATATAACAACATGCTTGTACTGTCAACACTGAAAAAATTTTCAATTTGACAGCACAATCTCCATCTTAAAGAAAGATTGAATTTGCCACAAAAATCCCCATTAACAAAATGATCCGCCATTTATTGAATTCATTTGTTACAAAAAATGTGATAAATAAAGAACCGCTCGACCGACTTTGTGCAAACTTCACATAAACCATCTACTAAATAGTCCGGACAAAGCCTAAACATTTGGTTTGGATAGGTGAGCCCGTTCTTGAGTTATAAAATTACAACGAAAAGTAGCAATTATTTTTATATATATAGATATGTTATGTATTATATACAACAGTCCATTTCTCTATTAGGAAACTATCTATCCTTCAAGTAAGGTCTCTCGATGAGAATTTAATGTAATGGCCTCCATACATACATATGTCACTTCACCAACTTTTATAACTTGACTCGTGCACACACGCCAGCACCGGACACTCGTGTCTCCTCCCTCGGGTAGCACTTAAATACTCTCGAAAACTTTTGAGACAAACGTACAAGGGCAAATTGTAAAAAATTCTCATGAATCCACCGGGCAAAAGATATTCAAGTGTATTAAATTTAATTAGGTCTTCCCTAATTAAGCTCTTGTAATGACAGAGCGAGTTCCCAGCGGCGGCCCTGATGAAATATTACCCACTGTTGGAGCACTCGCTGCGGGATAGTTGTTTTGTTCCAATAACCTTTTCTTTGAGACGGCGAGCGCGCGGGCGGGCGCCAAATTGCAAACTCTTTCCGACCTTTGCAATTTACAGTTTCTTTAAATAAGTTACTAACGGAAATTCCACTATTTCCCCGCTTAAAAAATTAAAAGCACACTGTATACACATTCGCGTTTGACAAAAGGATCACTTTGGTACTGTCACTCAAGTCTTTTATACAAAATGGAATGTTGCAAATAAACAGTTCACCTGATGTCAAGTGGTAACCGGACGTCACAAAATACACTACTATGCTCGTAGTACCCCTAGTGCGTTGCTATTCCAAGTACTAACATATTTTACCTCTGTTTCCTATAATTCCTTTCGAACCGTAACAGGGATATAACTGCTTGGTGGTGGAACGAGAGGAACAGAATGCTTTATCCAATTTTGGTGACTTTTGCTCTGTCTTCCTTTTCAATGTCGGCACGTCGATATGTTACCTTTTAGGTCGCAAGCGTTCACAGGCTGGGGTGATCGGAACCCATAAACCATAACTGTAATAATATCGATTCCTTTTTTATATATGTAAATACTAGCTGTAGCCTGCGACTTCGTCCGCATTCCCGTCGTTTTCGTAAAATAAGTAGCCTATGTCATTCCTCACGGTTCAGTGGTTTTGATGTAACAGAAACATTTTCCTTCACTGCTCTGCTCCTATTGATCGTAGCGTGATGAAAACTATACTATAACCTGCCCAAGAGTATAAAGAATAATTGTACCAAGTTTGGTTAAAATCCGTCGAGTAGCTTTTGTTTCTATAATGAACATACAGACAGACAGACAAAAATTGTACTGATTGCATTTTTGACATCAGTATCGATCACTAATCACCGCCTGATAGTTATTTTGGAAATATATTTCATGTACAGAATTGACCTCTCTACTGATTTATTATTACATAATGAGTCCATTTTACATGGCCACTAATAATAGGTATTCCTCTCGTTTGTTCTAATACAGAATTGAGTATTGTTTTATACTGAATTCTATATTAGCGTGATGTTTCTTTACTCTATCTCTTATTATACTCGCAAACTCATTTAATAAAACTATGCAATACTTGTTTAAAGTGCTATTAAATAGGTTTATGCACTATACTGTATGTACATAGTTAGCAATACAATTGTATTCTATTCTAATGTAAAAAGTATATGCTTTTTGTATTTTATATTATAGTAGGACATTAACTAACGTAGCGATGAGCACTGCTTTTATTCTGAGACTGATCGCTATCGCCAGCTTTAACGTTCATCCAATTTCCTTTCAATTATATTATTAGCGTAACGACCTGCACCGTTTCCTCGAATTTTTTATACAAAATGCTAATTCCTCTTCCAGATTGGAATTCGATTTAACACTTTTCATTACGAGTAAAAAATAAACGAATCGCTTTGCAACATGGTCAAATAAGGAAGCGTTGAAAATGGACAGCTAATACAATTCATTGGAACGAAACATCGTAAAGGCTTTATTTTCAAATGATCTCTATAAGGAGACAGTTCACAATTCGTCTGTATTAATTTATTTATTTTCTTCAGGGTCGGCAACGCCCACGTGACATCTCTAGTATTGCAGGCATATATCGGCTACAGTAATCGTTTACCATCAGACGGGCTGTATGCTTGTTCGCCAGCTTTGTGGTTTAAAAAAAATCTGATTGAACTAATTATAGTAATTATTTCTACAATCGTTTACTCCCCAGCAAATTTTATATTAATTTTATAGCAATTGAAGTCTTCGAAGCAAAATATACGTTTTGATAAGATAACCTTGTAATTGGTTAAAGTTTCAATTCAGTTACTTGTTCCATTTCTCTTACTAATGTAATGTAATGTATGCTTTTGTTTCTCAGTTGCCTTTTACGGCCTTTCGAAAGATGATAACTAGTGGTGAAATATAGCAAAGTAATCGGTATTGCGTTGTGGCAGCGTCGGAGGCGCCGCTGGGCGTGGGCGGCGTGGTGGGCGCGGCGGGCGCGGGCGCGGGCGCGGTGTGCGCGCTGGTGGCGGGCGCGTGCGCCGCGTCGCTGCGCCGGCGCCGCCGGCCGCCGCACGCCAAGCCGCCGCCCGCGCACCCTGCACACCCGCGTGCCGACCACACCAAGCAGCCCGACCACGACGACGCCGAGCCCGACCTCATACCTAATAATTATTGTAAGTACAAGTCTTTCACTTGCTGGTATTTACTCGTGACTTCATCCACTTGACCGATATAAAAAATAGCCTATCTTTTCCAATCCAAATAAAACATGTATACTAAATTTTAAAACGATCGCTGGAGCTGTTAAAATGCTAAGAGTTAACTAACAAGTAAGATACAACGTAAGCACGCCTGTTTATCTTTATTTAGAATAAATAATAATAATTGAATTTTTGTGTACAATAAAATATAAATATATAAATAAGTTAATACCTACGGATTTATTAGTGTCTATATTCCGCGGTTCTTTGGACCTAAATTACACGAATCGTAATTATCGAGGATACATCTATATACCTACATAATTTCATTAATATTACGTTCAAACTGTGTACCCGAGCAGGCGACTAGGCAGTACGCTCGCCGCCCACTATACTCAATTCACGTTCATCTCAAATACAACAGCCAACGACCTCTGACTAGGAATATTTTTTATATTTCCACGTTTATTACAGAAGGATAAAATATCCGTAAGAAAATATAAATACCTAGTAAAGATACCATTACCATACCAGAGGGAGACTTTGTACAAAAGTCGATTGCTTGGGTGCCTCTGTCCCATTCGTGTTTCTACCGTGAACAGTTGTGTTTGTATGGCTGTGTTTTGGTTTGAAGGGTGGGATATGGCGTGAATTTACAGGGTACAGAGAAATAACACCTGAATCCTCAGGAATGGCAACGCATGGGAGGTATCATGGGCGAAACAGTATACTCTTTTATGTCCATGGTAGTGCTCATGTCTATGGGCGACAGTAACCACTTTCCATCAGGTCGCAGCTTGTTTGCCATTCTAAGTTGTATAAAAAAAAAACATTACATATAATGTAAATTATTTTTAGGTAATAGGCCACCCCTTCCTTTTCCGTAGGTTTCCTGCCTGCCAAGTGCGCCAACTACTGGCAAACCCACTATGGGGAGGCTATATTCAGCAGTGGACAGTTAATAGTTCATACAACAACAACCTAGTAAAAAATATTTAGAATTGAGTCAGTACTTCTAAATCTCATTATTTTCTCCTCTATTTCAGCAACTTGGGGGATATTTTTTCAGAAAAACTTTACTGACAAACTAACGACTCTTATTTCACACCAGAAGTCTGAATACAAATTTCATAATTCACGGTCTTCCGTTTAAACTTTCCCCCTTTCTGGCCCTTTAAGGAATGAGTTTTCGAAAATTCTTACCTTACCCTCGTCATGACTTGCTAACACAACATGCACGCTTGCATTTGTTACGCCCGTAATCAAGTTAATTTAAATAAACATTATTTATATTCTCTTCTAAACACAATACAATATTACGTACAGCGCCAATTATGTATTTTTATAGAATTTATATATTAATAATATTTAAGAAAAGTTATAGCCATCGCTAAACTCTATAGAAATTGCAGAACATACCTCCTATGATACTCGTACCCAAGTATGTCCCGTGCATTGAAAGAAAAAAACAAATATTATTCAACTGAACTTAAATTTAAGCATTTTTGGATGGTAATTTTTTCATTACCGCACATTCGGAACGCAATTTCAGCCAAAAAGAACGGGCAAGAAACTCAGCTGTCTTTTTTTTTTCAAAAAGTTCAACTATATAGACAATGAATTTGTGTGAATATAAACTACAAAAGCAGTATCAGATCATAAAATTTAAAATATATAGTATATAATTAAAACAACACAAAAAAATCGATTGTAGTGACCAGAGCAGACCAGGCAGTACCCATTCACGAGTGTGACGGGTGAGCCGGCCATCATTGCGCTCAACCATATTTTAGGGAACTCAATAACCTGGCCTACCACGCCACCACTTGTTATTCCTAAGGACTGAGATAATAGTTTAACGTTAGTTTAATGTCATATAGCTATTCAAAGCAAGCTCAGGCTGCCTAACAGCATACAGAGAAGTTTCCTCCCGGGATTGCTTAAGTTGCGAAATAAGTTACCAACCAAGACAATAACATATACGTATATAGTATGCCATTTCTAGAAATGAAGGCCTGAAAAAAACAATAACTAATACGCACTTGTTAGCTCTGATCCAATCATTTATTTATATTTTACTAACGCCTCGCCCCGGCTTCGCACGGGTGTAATGCTGATATTAATTAGGCTTTACCAGCCCATTAGAAATCTCTAAAATTATCAGTGTTTCTCTACTATATTATGAATGTATTATACATATAAATCTCCCACTTGAATCACTCTATCTATTAAAAAACCGCATTAAAATCCATTGCGTAATTTTAAAGTTCTAAGCATACATAGGGGCAGAGTTCAAGAATATAAAAGATGGACTTAACATCATATATAGCAGTCAGCAGTATATAGGTCAAATTAAGAAATACACTAATTCTAAATACACTCAATGTTTCCATAATATAAAATTTTTCATTGTAATAACGTTATTATCTTGTTATTTGATACAATCGCCCGCTCATGCCAAGTATAATAAACTAGCTAATATTGGGCTACACTACACGCCTGCGATTTTTATCTTTTGCTTTGTACACTGTACAACCAGCAATCTAGCGTAATCACGGCGTGAAAATGAACGGTAGTGTTGTCTAATAAGAATCAATAATAATTTATCGATCCAGGAAAAAAAATAATTTAGATTAGTCTATCGAATTAATCGATAGTATTCATTTTATGCCGTGTGGTCCCGGCATAGAATAGGCCACCCATTCCTATCCCGTAGGTGTCGTAAGAGACGACTAAAGGAAGGCCAGAAATGGACAGCAGCGTCCTTCTTAAAACTCTAAAACCTAACTGCGATTGCCAACACATCTGTCAAACGTAGCAACTACTGGTAAAAGTCCCTTTGTAGAGAAGGCTTATGTCCAGCAGTTGACAATTAACGGCTGAAAAATTAATAAAAAAAAAAATTATGCCGTGGTTGCCCGGTGGTCTAAGCAGAGAATAGGTTATCCCTTTCTTTCCAATGGGTGTCGTAAAAGACACCCATTGGAAAGAAAAGGGAACGCATGACTATGAGAACTTAATAATGGAGAGATGGACTGCAGCGTCCTTCTTAAAACACCACAAAGCCTAACTGCGGTTGTTGTTAGGTTATGTTGTCCACTGCTGACCAACTACTGACCTAATTGGTCAGCAGTGGACAGATAACAGCTGAAATGGTTAATGGTTATGGTTAATTTTATGAAATTTATAATAATCTTTAATTTAGCTATTATGTCGATTATTTATTCAAGATAATACTATCTATAAAGTTTTTATAATTGATTATATCATATTATCTAGGTATTTTTTATTATATATATTGTATTATATATTACTAGGTAAACTATATTATATAAAACTATATATATAAATATATTACGAATATAAAGTATATAACTATATTGAATAATCAAGATTATCCGAGTAAATTTTTTATTTGTTAGTAGTAACGAACGAAAAGATGTTATCTTAAACGTTAATAAATCGATTATTATTTTGGGTGTTCTTTTATGGACGACCTTATCGGTGATCAGATTGATTGGATATCAATTATTAGAGTATTTGTGGTTCCAATCGAACTATCGATTAATAATCGATACCAAACGATTATTATGGCAACACTAGTGAATGGCGAGGGTAACACGCGAGCACGTGGCGTGTTGGGGGGCCGCACGCCGCACGCCGCACGCTGTGTGTCGCGCGCCGCATCGCTAACGACGCTAATGAAGTGCTAATGTGTCCCAGTTCTTGTGACGTGCCTAGACTAAAACTAACAACTCAACTAATTTGCTTCTATGTCGATATATACATGCATACGTATATATACGTAGATCCTGCCTGCCGTTGATTTGATGTTCATATACAAACTTTTTTTTTTATTTATTTATTTAAATAACTTTATTGACTAAAATAAAATAAAATACAAAAGGTGGGCTTAATGCTAGTGGCATTCTCTTTTGGGATGAACAGTGAATCACGAACGCGATACTTCATTATTGGAATATGTAATGAAAATAACAACTAATAATGTAAACTTATACATAATAAAGAATACATACATACATAAATGTAAATAATATATAAATAAATAAAATATAAAAGGTCATGATTAGCTACTATTTTTGTCCATATTTCTTTAGGAACCTGTTCAATTTTACTGGTGGAATATTCCTTTGCAATAATTCGAATGCTTTTGCTTATACTCAGTATTTTTTTTTGATGGGTGAATATGGTATGGTAACCCCGCCTGCGCTAACGGGATACGCTGGCGGAGCACCAGTGAAGGGTGATAGATGAGAATGAAAACAGGCCAGTTAGCCCATCATGATGAATTCATCAGGAATTAACCATGATAATTTCCAGGTAGAACCGCGAGGAGGTCGACCTGGTTAGGTATATTGCTAGCAATGGGATTCTCAGACTCCATTACTAACAATCCCTTTCCCCCTTAAACTCAGTATATTGCATGAGTTACATATCACGAAACATTTGTCAGCACTCTACAAAATACTCTGAACTGGGGGAACGAGATTATTAGTAATGGAGTTTAAAGACCCATTGCTAAAGATATACCCTATCATGTCAACTTCCACGCGGTTACCCCTGGAAACCATCGTAGTTAATTATTGTTGAATTCGTCACAATGGGCCAACTTGCATATTTCATTCTCACCTATGATCCCTCATTGGTAGTGCCCTGCCAGCATATACCGATAGAGCAGTCACCATTTCATTTTCATCCAATAAAAAAATGCTGTAAACTTCAGAGATCGTTCTTTCGATCGATCGATCGTTATACGTAGCTTCCCCAATGCCACTGTCTGTGTGACATTGGGGAAGCTACGTATAACGTGGTGAATAGCAGATAGTCTGACTCTAATAAGAGATATTGGCAGATAACATCTCTAAAGATATCCACGCTGCGTAAATTCACTAGATGGAAGGGCATTATTCATGGTATCAGTACTTAAACGTAAAAAATTAAGCAAGAAAAAGAGACATAATAAGATCAAACGAAATAAGCACAGTCTCTTGCATACATATACTATAATAAAAGCATGAAGGTCAAAGGTTCAATACCGAAGCGTATAAAACACAATTATAATATAATTGTAATTCAGATGTATTCATTCTGTTTAAAATATACGGGCTACCATTTAAATGTAAAAAGGGCCTACCCTCTTGACAAGCAGAGTGGAGGCTCAGCAGCACCGAACCATATAAAACGGACGTGTTAACAATTAAAAAGCCGTGTAAATCAGTTTAATGTCCAACAGCGCACAATGTTCAGAAGCCGCGCGTATTTATTATAATACGTTGTGGGTACGAATTATGGCCGTCATAATTCTCGTGGAAGCGTCACGCCGTTTCGCGCGCCGCGCCGCCGCCACTGCTGTTCGTATTATAAACGTGCTGCTGCAAGAATTTTGGGTGTCTCGTCACAGGATATCAAAACACAAAGGGCGATGTGAAACTACACAAGTGTATGCAGGTACAAATGTCGCGTCTCAGACTTTCATAGGACATTTGTACAGTTAAACGCGCTGCCCTCTTCTTACCGCTTCCATAAATCATTTGTTACCTACTTCACGTTATCAATGTCAACTCTTGCATGTACCTATCTTAACCGCGTGTACATTTATTCTATATTTGAAGTTTTTATCTAGTCATCGTAATACACTCTTCAATATAACACCTTATTTTAATCAGCAAATTCCTTACAAACTATAATCAACCCAATTTCATTATTGTATATCTATGTTCTAATAGATCTTTCTGGATAGTGAATAATTTCTTTGAAGAAAAGTATAAGTACTCATTCCTCAAAAGCAGCGATGCTTGAGAAGTACCGCGAAGAGTATATTCTGCGATGTATATAAGGAAGACTTTGTACAAAAGTCGATTGCTTGGGTACCTCTGTCCCATTCGTGTTTCAACCATAAAGCAGTTGTGTTTGCATGGATGTGTTTCGGTTTGAAGGGTAGGATATGGCGTGAATTTACTGGGTACAGAGGAATAACACCTGAGTCCTCAGGAATGGTAACGCATGGAGGGTATCATGGGCGAAACAGTATACTCTATTATGTCCATGATACTGCTCATGTCTATAGGCGACGGTTA
The DNA here is from genome assembly GCF_026898425.1 of Galleria mellonella. Lineage (NCBI taxonomy): Eukaryota > Metazoa > Arthropoda > Insecta > Lepidoptera > Pyralidae > Galleria > Galleria mellonella. The sequence goes on from NW_026442176.1 coordinate 6,722,343, forward strand.
CCACTTTCCATCAGGTGGGCCGTCAGCTTGTTTGCCATTCTAAGTTGTATAAAAAAAACTGTTTTTACTTAGTTTGTTTGCTCATTATTGTCAATAAGTATAGATCTAGCCTGGAGTTATTTACACAGATTATTTGTTATTTGTATTTAGTGTCTCTGAACTGAAATTGAAAAAAAAAATTATTGTCTACGACTTAGAATAGCAAATAAGCTAACAACCCACCTGATGGAAATTAATTAATGTTTAAACAGTACCATGTACGTCATAGAACGAGACATCTACGGACCCCCTGCAGTGCAGCTGTTCTGAGTATGAACATATTATACCTTCGTACTGTACCTAGTTATGTTACTGCCATATCTCATTCTACCAACTAAAGCACAACTATTTTTGTTTAAATGATATTTCAATATAACAGACGTAAAAATTTTCATGACAAACTTTATTTATTTGTTTATTTATTTATTTATTCTTTATTGTACACAGAAAAAATTACAACATATAATATATATATAAAATACAGATGTACAACAGGCGAGCTTAACTCTGTAAGAGTTCTCTTCCAACAAACCCAAACTTGTCTATCATTAGAAAGAAGAAAGAAGTATTATTATTCAAATAAACTTAGATTCAAACATTTTTTAATAATAATTTTTTCATTACCGCCCATTTGAAATGCAATTTCAGCCAAAATTGAACAAGAAACTCTGTGTTGCTTTTTTCGAAAAGTTCAACTATATAAATAATGAATTTGTGTGATAACAAACTACTGTAAGTAGTGGTCGATCGTAAAATTTAAAATATATTAGTATGTAATTAAAACAAATCAATAAAATAAATCGGTTGCAATGACCAGAGCAGACCAGTCCTTACAGGCAGCAGCCGTTCACGAGTATGACATTGGCCTTCAAAGTATCCCAACTTCATTCAAGCCAATCCAATAATAATTGTCCAACCCCATGGTTGGCAGCAGACAGGCAGAGTTATATTTGCATTTATAATATTATTAAGACTACTAAGGGAGCTTAAGACGTAGCGTGATGCCATAATAACAGTAACCAAATTAAATTATTCAAATATAGTCAGTCAATAATTCCATATTTTAACGAGTTTGCTTGGGTACCTCTGTCCCATTCTTGTTTCTACCGTGAAGCAGTTGTTCGCATAACTGTATTTCGGTTTAAAGGGTGGGAAATGGCAGTGAATTTGAAGGGTACAAAGGAGTAACATCTGAGTCTTCAAAAATGGCAACACATGGGGGTATCGTGGGCGAAACAGTATATTCGGTTATGTCCATAATGCTGCTCATGTCTATAGGCGACGGTTACCACTTTCCATCAGGTGAGCCGTCAGCTTGTTTGCCATTCTAAGTAGCATTAAATGTTTTTTTTTTTTATCTTTAACATTCTTAAGATGACGCTATTAATGCACTATCGTCAATAACAGACATTAACAGTACCAGGAATATACCAGAATACGAGTAAATGTGAGGTTCACGGGACAATCCTTGTTTCATCACCACATCAGCCGTTAAATATCCACTTCTGAATCCAGGTATCCCCCTGTTAGAGTATGTTGCCAGTAGTTGTTACGTTTGGCAAGCGTATTAGCAACCGCAGTTAGGCTTTGGTGATGTCTTAAGAAGGATACTGCTGCTCATCACTCAACCATTAAGTTACCTTAGTCGCCCCTTGTTACACCCACGAAAAAGGAAGGAAAGGGAATGCTTTATTACAAGGCGAAAACCCCAGGATCGAATCTCAGCCTGAACCTCTGAATTAACAAATTTTATATTTGGTTCATGTAAAAATTATTGTCACTTCGTGTTGCGGATGGAACGTAAAGTAAAGCATCCGATAAAACTCGTCAGAGGCCTCATGTGTAACGGAGATGGCCTGGAAACTTTTTTTATACAACTTAGAATGGCAAACAAGCTGACAGCCCACCTGATGGAAAGTGGTAACCGTCGCCTATAGACATGAGCAATATCATGGACATAACTGAGTATAATGTTTCGCCCATGATACCCCCCATGTGTTGCCATTCCTGAGGACTCAGATGTTATTCCTCTATACCCTGTAAATTCACGCCATATCCCACCCTTCAAACCGAAACACAGCCATGCAAATACAACTGGTTTACGGTTGAAACACGAATGGGACAGAGGTACCCAAGCAAACGACTTTTGTACAAAGTCTCCCTCTGGTACTCTTGTTACCAAAGGACTTGACACCCTAAAATGTGTAGTATAAAAAATATATGTATTTATTTCATTATCTGTTTTTCAGTAAAAATCTGTTCATCCATTTACCCTATGATCCTACATCCAGTTCAAACTCTGTCCCGTTTAGTCCATCTATTCACTACTTTATACAATACTTCAAAGCCATCATTTTACCCTTTTAAGGATTATTTTGCAGAAATTTCTATAGCCTTACGCGTCAATCTATCTAATTAACATTCCTACATAAACCCTTAATGTCCAGACAGATGTAAAGAGATACACAACAAATCTTTAGTCGTGGTAGAATTATATGTAACTCTAATAAATATAAATACCACCGCCTTGTTGTATGCTGTATCAGCTGATAACTATCCACCACTGAACATAGCCTCACCTATAAGGGACTTTTAGCCAATAGTGGTCACGTTTGGCAGACGGGTTGGCAACCTTAGCTTAACTTCTTCAGGGTTGGCAACGCACGCGTAATACCCCTGGTATTGCAGGCGTTGATAGGCTACGGTAACCGTTTACCATCAGGTGGGCCGTCTGCTTGTTTGCCACCTCAGTGGTATAAAAAAAAGATTTTAACAAACATATTATTGAGTCTCAATTCATAAGTGTAGTGGTAGTGACAGACAATCTCATTGTACATTCATAACCGGGGTTTATCTGTACCGAAGCGCACTAGTCACGTCACACGAGGCTCGGGCACGGGGCACGGGGCTCGGGGCCGAGTCCCATAAATCGTGCGGTAATGAATGCCGTTCTCGCCTCAATAAAACCTCGCAGCATTATGATACAGGGCGATTTATGCTCGGACGCGGACCCACGCCTCGGCTCATTATATCATCCCCTGCTGAATTTTTTTTTTAATATTGTATCCCGCGGCTTTGCTTACGTGAATCGAAATAGAAATTAACTTATCTAGAATGTGATCCATCGAAACCATGCCATAGATTAATTACTTTAGTAGTAATAGTTTTATTCAATCAGTTTAGGATATTACTAAGATTCCTAAAAAGTAAAATGCAATTCGTTTAGGATATCACTAAGATTCCAGGCTCTATATTGTATTATATGTTTTTTTTTTTTTGCAAATTAAAAGACAAAACATGATCAGCATCGTACAAACATCACAGAACAGATACACCTATCTATGGTACCACCTTAGATTATATACTCGTAGATAGAGTGTCTCTATACAAGTGCTTCGAGAAAAGCTGGTGAAGTTTTTCATACAATTTTAGGTGATAAATAATTATTAGTGATTCCTTTATAACTTCTATATTTTTGCATCTTTTTAAGGCATAAAAACCATTTTATTTGTTAAATAATTAAATATAGATATATCAAGAAACATTATGTGCATAAGTATATAATCTGAGAGTACAATCTACTCGCCCGTCAAACTAAAAAACAGCCTTGCAAGTACAGCCGCCTAGTGACAGTAACGTACTCGTATATGCTTTACAAACATGACACAATAATATTTTACAATTGATAAGAATTACTCCCGTATTGGTTATCATCTACAGCTGTTTTGTAAAGCAAAACGTATTTGTAGAAACTCTCTCACAATAATCCCTCACATTCAAATTATAATAAATTTAAAAAAGAACTACATAAATATCTAGTAAATAAGTGTTACTATAGTGTCCAGGAATATTTACAATATATAAAATATTGGCACATTATAAAAGATCGACATTTCTGTATTGCAATTATTATTATATTATTATATTATATATATATTATATTATATTATTACAATTAATGTTTAAAAATTTGACATGTTATCTAATATATAAAATTCTCGTGTCACGGTGTTTGTTACCAAACTCCTCCGAAACGGCTTTACCGATATTTATGAAATTTTGTGGGCATATTGGATAGGTCTGAGAATCGGCCAACATTGATTTTTCATACCCGTCAATGATAAGGGTGACGCATCCCAAAATTTTATTTTTTATTTGTTTGTCAATTTTTTTTGTTTTTATTTTATTATAATTTAGCATTGAGAAATACATACAACTTTAAATTTTCATCGTTTTACGATCAACCCCTGTATTTTAATTGCGATTTTTATATTTCGGAATAAGTGGTAAAACAACGTTTACGGGGTCAGCTAGTTTTATTATATTATATTATTAGATATTAAAAAAATATTTTGTCATAACTTATGTAATAATTGTTGCACGTCAGTAATGACAAAATGTGTGAAACCATTATAAAAGTACCATATGACCTTATTGTACCACATTTTTTGCAATAAAATTCATTCATTCATTCATTCTAAATTCTATTGTTGACTGTCTACAAAACATCTCAGCAGTATCTTCACCAGTACATTTTATTCACCTAGACATCACCTAATCAATATGAATTTGACCACGTTCCAAGTCACCATGTTTTTGCGCAACAAAATCTACTTGTTTAGGGACGAGATGCATTTTCTAACCGTAGCCAGTCTGGCAAATGCAAGCAAAGCGGTGCCGCATTTAGCTATGCAGGTGACTATTGAAAAACATCGTCCGTCAGCGGCGCGGCGGTCGGTGCTAGCTTAGGGGTGTCGGCGGCGCGGTGCTGAGCAGAAGGGGGCAGGGCTATAGGTGTATTCATGAATATTGATACAGCATCGTGAATATTCAACGCGACGACACTCTCAATTGAAAACAGACCGCGAAGTACGGCGGCACCGGTGCAGGCAGCGACTCGTTGGCGGCAACACAAACTAGGCTCTTACTACTAAACATAATCTCATCTCTGTTATATACAACGTCCACGTTCAATTTAATCGCCTTTTCTTATACCTACACTTTATCGAAATTTAATTTACTCTTATGGTATCATGATACATCTATGTATGTAAAATAAGTTTATTATTGTAATTTTTTAGAGGAAACAATAAAGAGTATCTATCTATCATCATATATTTTTGCTTTTAATTATTCATTGCTGAACATCTGTCTCCCCCATAAGCTGCTATAAAGAACGGATCCTGAGCCATGTGCATCTACTGCCTTCCTGCACTTTACAGCATTGCATCCATTTATATATTTTGAAATAGGGAACCACAAAAATAATTTGTCTGCATTTATAAATAACACGCTAAAACAGCTATAAAATTTTGTACACAAATGGAACGCGTCCTATATTTTGTCATAGGTATTGGTGCGATCAATGTCTTTTATTTTCCTTTATTAATTATTGTTTTATAAAAGTTAAATCTACGTGAATAAAAAAAAGTACGCCAACCAAATGGAATGTAATGCTAGAAGTCTTAGTTTTTACTTCATACAGCATAATGAGCTAATTTAAATAATAAAAAAAAGTTGTACTTCACGATGCAACATCGAAGATATCACGACACGTTTCAAGTGAAGCTATTAATGAAGGCAATTTGAATAAATTCGGCCGCATTACGCGGACGGGTGGCGGTAGCGGCGGCGGAGGCGGCGGCGGCCCAATTAATTATTTCTTGTGTCCTGACTTACGCTCGCCTTCGCCTTTGAATGTAGTGATTAATCAGGTTTTTTCGGAGCAGGCGGGGATAAATCTCCGGGCGATCTCGGACCGGACGAGTAGGTACACGGGGTGGAATCTCGCCCGTTATTTATGTGGACCGCCGGCGGTGCGGCCTGTCCCTCGTGCAGCGCCGTCCGCTGTCTCTCGCCGTCATGGCTCGCGCCACGGCCGCACTAAAGCCTTCGGGATTATTGAATGACTGAACGGAACGTATAGAATGGAAACTAATGAAAATTTTTAGTCCTACCAACTTGCAGGTGTAGTACCAATAGTATGTTAGGTCGTTTAGGAAATTGCTAGACTTCAATTATTTTTTGAGCAAATTCTAATAAGGAGATATTTCAAATTTTTAAATTATTCTGTAGTTTTTATAGCTATGAGCACTTGCAAAAAAACTGCTTGTTGCGAAGTATAATCTACTCGAAGACATACTTTTAATGTGATATATTGTAAATTGTAAAAGAGGGAGACTTTGTACAAAAGTCGATTGCTTGGGTACCTCTGTCCCATTCGTGTTTCAACCATGAAGCAGTTGTGTTTGCATGACTGTGTTTCAGTTTGAAGAGTAGGATATGGCGTGAATTTACTTGGTACAGAGGAATAACACCTGAGTCCTCAGGAATGGCAACGCATGGGAGGTATCATGGGCGAAACAGTATACACTGTTATGTCCTTGGTACTGCTCATGTCTATAGGCGACGGTTACCACTTTCCATCAGATGGACCGTCAGCTTGTTTGCCATTCTAAGATGTATAAAACATAAACAAATCAAACGTACCTACAAACGGTACTACATGGACGTGTGATAAGAATAACAAGAACACTATTAAATACATTTAAATTAATTTTATTTCTTTTTCGGAGCAAAACCAACTGGTTGCTTTGAAAGCTCATCAAATCAATACTTATTTTTTATACAACTTAGAATAACAGCTTATGTCGTATGTATAATAAAAACTTATAATTATTAAATTACCATTAATCGTAATGCGGTTAGTGCTTAATGATTCTCTGATGAATCAAATCTATAATTTCAAATATACTTTTCAATTTGAACAAAGCGAGCTTTCTGTCCGAATTATACTTTCCCATTTACTTTACACATCTTTTGAATTTAGAAATAGGTAATTGGACTTGTTTGGCAGTTATTATTGATAAATGCTTAACGTTAATATCTACTCTACTCTACATATTTTTTTTATTTGAATAGAATAATAATATAAGGCCAAATAAGCGTTAGAAAAATGTACGGAATTTTTTATTTGTAATTCATAAAATATGCTTGCAACATGAAGGAGATTATTTCTCTATAGAAGTATTTTGAAATAATTATAATGATAATGATATTTTTTTTTTATTAATGATGTGTATTAAATTCTCATTGTAATAGGTATGTTTGCGCTTGAAGGTGAGAAGCTCTTGGTTGAAATGAAATGCTTGTCCGTGCCTCAAGTTTTATAATAAATTAAAATAAATACAAAAGTGCGTGTAGTTCTATCCGTTAACAAAATTTGAATGTTTGACCTTCTAGCGGTTAAACGGTCTATATCTACGATTCTAATATTGCAAGTGCGAAAAATTTAACTTTTATTAAAACACCTATAATGTCTAATCTTGAACAGGTAGGCAATATAAGTCAAGATTAGGTTTAAATCTAAGTTTTTTTTATACAAAAAAGATGGCTAAGCATATCACCCGTGTGATGATAGTCACTGTAGCCTATGGACGCCTGCAATACTACAATTATCACGTGCTCGTTGCTGATACTGAAGAAATCTTAATATACCCTTTTTGAAGTACCTGCTGCTGATTTTCATCACCGTACAACCCGCCATAAACTAAAGCCTCATCTCAACTATCTGGACGAGTGGCGGTCCTCCACCGTGCGTTTTTCAGGGCACTTTTTTCTACGCACAACCACTCTTTGGAATCAACTTCCAGCAGCAGTATTTTCGAACCGATACGATATCATAACCTTCAAGAAAAGAGCATATTCCTTTTTAAAAGGCCAGCAGCACACCAGCAATGCCATTGATGTTGTGGGTGATCATGGGCGGCGGTAGTCACTTACCATCAGGTGAGCCGCATGCTCATTTGCCCCCTGTGTTGTAAAAAAAAACATACATTTAACCGAGTATATTAGAAATCAATGTGGTAGGGGGCGAGCCTCCCGCTACCACTCTGATAAATTTGGTTAGAAATATACCCTATTCATTAAATTGAGACACAAAATTCAAAATTAAACATAATTAAATTAATTAGCTACTCACACAGTACACAAACAAGTTAAAATTTTGCAAGTGATATCTTGTGATGGTCCCCCCCTTTGTGCACCCCTTATAATAATAACCCTCTAAACTAACCTACACATGGAAAACCTACAAAGCCTAAGAAAAGCCTACGAAGGCTTTACCTAATGAAATCCCATGAAAATCTAATGAAAACCTACCCTAAAGAATGACCTAACATCCTCAATATAATCCCATACCTATATTGCCTTATACACCCCAAACATCCTATGAATCATATAAACCCTTACAATAAACACTTAATATTGAACAGATCTTATAGTAGAACACTTGATCATCTGGCCAGATAAATAAATGTGTGATCGTCTAGTAATGTAGGACCCGTTGTGTGTGTAATAACCAAAAGGTTCTTTAATTGGTATATGATAGGAGTTAAATAATAAAGATGATTGATAAATCTTTAAGGATTAAGAATAATTAATGAATTATACTCATAATTCATGTAACTAGGAAGTTATGTTAATTTAATAGTAAATTACAGAATAACTGTAATAATAAAAAAATGGGGGAGCGGTCGGGCCCCTCACACGCCCGGACCAGTGGAAGACTTTCCAACTATCTATAACTCTTCCTCCAAAAAGGTAGGGAAGGGTATTACTATTTATTAATGCACTCTGATGGTAATAAGGGAATGAGTATTCTCAGTTCCAAACCAAACATAAGTACATTTACTTCAACATTACAGTGGCTCCACCAGCCCCACGATGCTTCCAGTATAAATTAGTGCTTGCCAGAGGCAAACGGATCGGAACTGAAATCCCAGGATCACTCCGACACGAGAGCTTACTCATGGGCGATGACCCTTTCAGTCCTATATGGCGACATAGAGATCACCCACTAACAGTACGAAACTGTTTCCCAGCGTCACCCTGTTACGAGCTTACTCAATGGGGGTTTCCCTTCGGCTCCACAAGAGATCAGACCAAGAAGCGAGATCACCCAGACACCAGAACTTACTTTGTTGGGACATAACCCTTCGGCCCTATAATGTGACATTAGAGATCACCTGTGAAGACAGTCCGATAGAGATGAAGATTTGTGTGATAGGGGATACCTTCCACACCCTGGAATTGGCCAAGCCATATAATGTTGATAATTGCTATATCATAACATAGCATTGTCAATTTAATATTATTTACTTAATACCAAGAATACTCAAGGTTCAAGTTACATCTGTTGATTAGGCCAGAGCCTAAGAACGAGTAGTCCAACCCATAGGTCGAGAGCTACTAAAAGTAATGAGTGCTATTGAATGAACTATAAGTCCAGTCAATTATATATAATATTATTGTTGATTAACCACATTGTGAATTAACCAATTATTTATTCAGAGAGATATATCAAAAGGAACTATAAGTCCTTTAAAAGACACTGATTAATCACAAGTTAACAACGTCTCGTGAAATAACCAGTTGGGTTTTCTATAAGTTTGAGGACACTAAGTCCAACAAGCTATTATTGTGTTGAGAGTAATAGAGATCTTTTGTAATATTTGTAGAGGTTTGATTAATCACATTGTGAAATAATCAGATTAAATAATTATGTAGCTTTATAGAGAGGACTATAAGTCCTAATTGGTTGTTGTCATAAGTACTGATAAATTACACATTAAAGTGCCAGGTCAATTATTATATATAGGTATATAGGAAGGACAATAAGTCCTATTTGTGTATGTTGTAGTAGTAGAGGCAATATATTGCATAATTATAATGTGAAAGATATGGATTAAATATATATTTGTATAGAAAGGACAGTAAGTCCCATACAATTATTGTAGCTGTACTATAGTTATACTATATCTACTTCCTTTTAGTGTCTTAGTAAACCTATTTACTAAGAGGATTTCTCAGATAAACAAGTGTTTTAGTGTTTAAATCATCATAATTAAATCCCTAAGAAATTAGGTCTTTAAATAATTATTATATCATTTAAGTGAAATTTCTCATATAAATAATTCCAATATTTCCCCTACAGTTATTATAAAATAACAGAAAATTATATAAATTTTCTATAGACTTAGATATAGAATCATAACGTGTATAATCTCCTTTTGTTTGACATCTGTCACATTAATGACGTATTGAATGACGTATTGATGTATTGAATTGAATTTTGATTATCTATCACAACTGTCAACGTAACAAATACTAGCAATTTTGTTTATTTGTATTTGTTTAATATAATTAAATATAAAATCATCATATATCAACCGTAATATACAACTAAATTATCAGTGACATAAATAATCATGGTTTACACCAGAAATAATTAATAGTATCCAGTAATGCTGCAGTTTTATATTCATATCAGTAGCCAAGCTTACTTTCAAATTCAAGAATGAACAGAAGATTAGAAGTTTAACATTCTTATTGCAATTGTACTTGCAATAATATATACATACAGTACTAATTATCAAGAACATTCCTCAAATACATGTGTGGTGAAGATTTTCCCAATATGCTATCTATTTGATTCCTAACCTCTAATGTAAATTTATTAAAGAAGTGAATAATCAGTGTTAGTGTTTGCTTTATTAATATTTAAAGTAATTGTCCTAACTTGATATCAATAGGATAATATCTCCTTGGATACAGTCCGACATAAACATATAACTCAATAATTAAATTTATAAAATACTAATATTATATTTTACTACTTGTATATCTCCATACTATTCCCATAAAATATTCCAAACATGTATATTAAATATAAATCCAGTAAATATTCACTAATATTAACCCTGTCTGAACTTGTCTAGTCTATATAACATGAACAAACAACACACATACAAACCTTATCGCCGGGACAACTTCCTTTCTAAATATGAGTAAAATACATAGCTTCACAAGTATCATACAGTACCAATTTTATACTGAACCTCATACCTAGTTAAGAGTAACTATAGTCAGAGAATCTTTTAGTACTTTTATTACCATTAGGAAATAAATCCACACCTATAATATCAGCATAATTAAATATTATTAGTAATCAGTAATACACACAGAATTGTTATTATCAGCTTGTTTACTACAACAAAATCAATATTAAAGTTTATAATAAATCAAGACAAAATATCTATTTAAACAATACAGGCTTGTTTACCATAAACATCCCACCGTTACATGAATTTATCTACTAACACATTAATGTATTAAAAGTAATACATTCACATAAAATCACCTGCAACAGCTAAGCTGTTTCTCTGTACATCTGGTGTAAAACAAATTCCCACATGTAATCATGGGTAATTAAAAGTATACAAAAGAATCATTAGTACAGTTGACCGAGCAATGGTATGAAAACACTTTACCATGAGACGTTAAGCATGAGCAGGTGTTCCAAATCAACACTGTAATAGTGTAATAAATACAACTATTCCATCATCATCATCGTCTCAACCATCACCAATCCACGACTGAACACAGGCAATTCCCCATAGACTGCCAATAGGAACGGCCCCAAACTCCTGCACCCACCGAGTCCCCATAATACACATAAAACAGTCACTCCAACCAATGGAGGCAGCCCTCACCACACTTGCATATACAGAGTCGCCACTCAATAACCCCTCTGTCTCATCAATGGTTGTTTCCCCAGCAATGAGACCAGACCACAGCCACCTCAGTCTATTTATCCTCAATAAATAAATAATTTATAGTAACTAGATATGAATTTAGTTAGTATTATAATAGTTTTATAGTTGATTCAATAAGTATTTGCCAAAACTGGACAATTAGAATATTGAGTCAAATCGATGAATTTCTATCAAACAGCCATATAATTGAATTTTGTATATGAGTAGAATAACGTAAGTATGTATTATTATTACGTAAATTATATTGATGTAGATCTTTGTTCAAATGTGATTGCATTTAACTATATACGCATTACCTAAAGGTATATGGACTCGATTAAATACGTATTTTAATAGTTGTTGGGAAAAATATTAAGTATAAACTTTGCCTGTGATCACAGTCAAAAATCTAACTACGTAGTAATAAATGGAACAAGCTCACCGGATTCTCCAGTCTTCCATTGACTCTTTTCACACACTTAATCGATAGTGATACACTAAGATCTTAAACCCCTTCATAGATCCAGTCACTCCTAGCTCTATCCCAGTTATCTTTTTTATTTTATTGCGCAGTTCCTAAAACACGACTCCCGCGCCATTTTCCCTTTTTCTTTTTTTTTTTTTTACTGCGCAATTCCTAAAAAGCGACTCCCGCGCGCCCGCCGATCTGCCGGCCCTTTTTTTTCTTTTTTTTTTCTATCCTAGTAACGTCATAGATTATGTCACCGAAGGGTAGATATTTCAATAATCGGATTTAGCCTATTATTCGAACTGAACTTTTCTTTAAATTCAATTTAATTATATGTTAACGTATTTTGGTATTTTCTATTAAATTGATTATCGAATTTATAAAACTTTAAAGGCTCTCATAAACCTTATTAAACTATGTTATATACATCCTTTTTACACCTGATGAGAAAAAGGTAAACTATAATTTGGTTAATATAAAATATAATATATTTTTGTTTAATTTATTTAATTTTCTTGTGACGTCCACTACACTCTGGAAACACATCAAAGGAGTTTCCCTTCTGTGTCAATATTTCATATATGGTAACGTCTTCTCTGTATACTACTGTGAACCTTGACTTTAAAGTTTGTTTATATTAAATAGCTCAGCTTTCGCAGCGGTCACCCATAGGAACCCCTGTTTCTTTTCTATGTACTTATGGTATTAAACCTATTGTACTATAGGCGAACCGTCACATCCGGCCCCCTAATTATCAAGGAGTTTACTGGATTGATAATTACAACAAGATAAGTTTATTGTTACAATTTTTTTTTTCCAACCCTAAAAATGTACTTCACATATGTATATATAATTTAACTTTACAGAGCTTAAGATCATCATTTAAATTTTTCATTGATTCATCGATACTAGCCTAACACTCTTGACATTCTTAAAACTCAAAACAATAAAAGTATTAAAAGATCTTTAAACCCGAAGTTATGTGTTGTTGAATGTTATGTGTATGAATAGCCTTAAAATTTCTACTCAATATATTAATAATTAAGCATAATATTTATTTATGAATAGATTTGTAAATAATTATTTATAATTAATTTGCATACGCTGTAATGATAGAGTGAATCCATTAAATTTTATAATTAAAATTTTTATACTCGTTTATTTATATATAATAAATTCAATGCATGTAATTACAATGTCATAAACAGCATAAATGAATACAATCCTAAATGTGTGTAAAGGAGTCTATAAAACCTAAATGTATGAAAAGCCTAAGTATGTGAGGAGTCTAAATGTATAAAATCTAAATATGTGAAGAACTTCAAGTAAATAACCTAATAGATACGTTATTTGTATCAGTAAATTTAGATAAAGTATCTATTTAAAAGATACGAGTTAAAACATCTAAATGGAAGCTCATAATAAAAGCCTAAATGTATGAGTATAACGAATCAACAAACGAGAGCCTAAGTAGAAACCTAAAGCGAAATGAAGTGAAATAATTTAAGCATTAAAATGTAATAAATGCAAAAAGGAATCCTAAAATAATTGTCTAAGTGTAAATAAATGATTAGATAAAATCCCAAGTTAATTAAATATTAAAATGAAGATGTTCAACTAAATTTGTTAAAATAAATTTAAACAATACGAATAAACTTTATGAAGCGTCTAAGTAACCACAAATACATATTTCATCTAAGAAATAACCTAGTGTTCATTGAATAAAAAAATAATAGTCCCTAACAAAATTCAAATAAATTTAATTTTTATTTATTAATTTTAATCATAGAAGTAAAGCTTATATAAATAATAATTTATCACCACCGGCCCCCCTGTCTGACAAATTTTGCACGGCCCCCCAATTTTAAGACTCCTATAAATATGTTGCATAAAATAATACAAACGGCCCCATAGTTTAAAACTCTTATCTGTCTGACAAATTTTGCACGGCCCCCAATTTTAAGACTCCTATAAATATGTTGCATAAAATAATACAAACGGCCCCATAGTTTAAAGCTCTTATTATAAGAAATTCCTTTAATATACTTAAATTACCAATGACTATTTCTTAATACTCTCAGAAATAACATGATCAATAAGTTTTATAATAAAATATTATGTAACCACATTAGATAGGTAGATAGACCCCCCCCATCGCCTCCTCCAAAAGATCACAACAGCAAACCCAACATAAATACAACCAACTATATTAGATACATCAATTAATTTATTTTGTACAATAAATTATTATTTCAAAAGATACAGATGTCTTGTGTTATGTGCAACTACAAAGAACTAAATAACTAAGTGTGCGCAAAATCTAAGTATGTAAAATACTTAGGCATGTAAAAGTGTACTTGAATAAATAACCTACAAAATCTCCCTCTGATATAAGTATAAGGGGTTTTTTTTTTTATATAATAAAGTGTCTAAGTCAAAATAAGTAAATAATCAAATAAAATCTGAACTATAATTGTAAAGTGAAATAAAGAAATTATGTGAAGAAAACTAAATAAAATATTTATAATAGCATCCTAATAAATTGTTGGAATTAAATTTAACAATATGAAAATACCTAATTAAATTTTCAAATTTAGGTAATCAAATAAAGTAACTAAAGGCCCTAACTAACCTTAATGATCTTTTATGAAACGTCTAACTTTCAATTTGAAACCCCTATAAAACATTGTATAAGCTATTTAAACATCCTAAATTAAAATCAAATCATAATTATATAATATTTGATTTTTTTATATATATATAAAATCAATGTCACTGCATCATAAAAGTTTATGAAATAAAAATCAATTGGATATTTCCTCAGAAATAAATAATGTCATTAATTCATCTTAATTTATTTCTTTAATAATAAAATGAGATTAATAAATTTTATGTATAAGTCATTATAGCATAATTATTGTTTATAAAATTAATATAATGTTAAATTAATAGTTCAGTAACAATTGAGAATTAATGAAGCAAAGAATAATAAATGTGTCCTATAGCATAAAATTAGATCAGTGTGAACTGAGTATAACGTAGCAAGCTATCTTTGCTGCTATTGTTATGTACCTATTAGTGTAGTTCTTAATATAATTTATTCAACTGATATAGAGTAAATGAGAAAAAAAAACCAAATTATGTAATTTGTTGTACAATTGACTTCAATAGGTAACGATTGAATGAATTTGATAAATTAAATCCTAATAACATAAAATAACAGTAAAATAGGCTATTTACCTATAGACATAGAGATCATGAAATTAGGTCCAAATCCTAGATCTATGACGGTATAATTATTTAGTCATAATCATCAAAGTTGTTTTGAGTTATACTATTAGCAGATATTACTGTTTAACTTTATACTCCTTCATTTTTAATAACCAATCCCTGAAGTCACAAGCTCCAATTGTGACCAAGTGCTCTTATTGATCTGATATGTGTAAATAGCCATGAACCAATTAAATCCTGGTCACGGCACCAATTGTGATGGTCCCCCCCTTTGTGCACCCCTTATAATAATAACCCTCTAAACTAACCTACACATGGAAAACCTACAAAGCCTAAGAAAAGCCTACGAAGGCTTTACCTAATGAAATCCCATGAAAATCTAATGAAACCTACC